>NC_063341.1:79812802-79822400 GCF_021869965.1 Rhincodon typus
TCCTCTGATGCTGCTTGGCCTGCTGTGTTCATCCAGTTCTACACGTTGTTATCTCAGATTCTCCAGCATCTGCAGTTCCTACTATCTCTGAGAAAATAGGTGCATTGGTTTTGATTTTCCAAAAGTTCTTGGATTCTGGAAAGATCTTATCAGATTGGGTAATAGCAAATATGATTCCTCTGTTCAAGAAAGGAGGGAGACAGGAACTGACAGGCCAGTTACCTTATCATCTGTCATAGGGAAAATGCTGGAATCTGTTCTTAAAGAGGTTACAGCACAGCACTGAGAAAATGTCATTGTAATCAGGCAGAGTCACCACGGTTTAGTGGAACAGAAATGATGCATGTCAAAATTCATTCAACTTCTATGAAGGAGAAGCCAGCAATATGGATGAAGGGGAATAGATGGATGTTACTGTATCTAGAGTTCCAGAAACATTTGCCATATCAAAGCTTACTCTACAGAGAAGAGCTTTTGGTGTAGGGGATGACATATTAATATGGAGTGAGGACTGGGTTGGCTAACAGAAACAGGAGCTGGGCATAAAGTGGTCATTTTCAGGTTGGCAGAATATAACAAGTGCCACAGGGACAATTTATGTTAAAGAGTTGTATAAAGGAACTGAATGTGTGTGTAGTGATTGTGATGATGTGAGCCAGGTGGACCACTATGAGTTCCCTGATTGGGGCTATTAATCTGGTCCAATCAGGGGGTCGTGGTTGACAGATAAGAACAGGAATGTCAGACATCCTCACACTTTGAGAGCTGGCTCTGAGGGAGATGTATCAGTGTCAAGGACTTTCCATGTGTAAATAAAGTGTGACTTGGTGATGGGATATCGGCCACTATGGAGTTATTTCAATATGGTGATAAATTCGCTGATGGGAAAAGGTAGGAGAGGCAGGGCCTGTATCCAATGGCGTTTAGAAGAATGAGAGGTGATCTTATTGAATCTGGTCCTGAGGGGCCTTGACAGTGTAGATACTGAGAGGATATTTCCTCTTGTGGGACGGTCTAGAGCGAGGGGACACAGGTTAATAAAGAAGGGTCTCCCACTGAAAACAGAGCGTAGGAGGAGTGTTTTCCCTCTCAAGACCTGGAGTCTATCCTGTTCTCTTTGCCAGAAAATGGTGAATGTTGTGTCATTAAACATTTTTAAGGCAGAGGTGGATAGGTTCTTAATGAACAAAGGAGTCAAAGATAACTGGGGCTAGACAGGAATGTGAACTTTACATCATAAACTGCCATGATCTTATTGAATGGGCAACCTGAATGGCCTACTCCTGCAGCTATTTGATCCTAAATCACAATAAACATTTCAAACCTCAACAAGACTCAATTCACTCCAAGAAAATCTTCCTAAGACCTCAATTAACCTCTACTGATTGATCCCCACTCCCCATCTCACCTCCACTCCCATCTCTGGCGGGTGCTTGCTGTACTTCAGCCATAAAGTGAGGATGTTCCAGTAGGTTAAAGGCACTATATAGATGCAAGCTAGATTACAGCAATAATTCATTCACACAGTGACTCTTGTCGAGCCTTGATCAGTACACAGACAACAGCAGGTTTGCCTCCACTATGCTTTTAATGAGAATGTGATGGTTACAGTTTAGCATCAACATGAATAGCCAGCATGGGGTCCTCAGCGGTGTTACTGATTTGGAGTGATGCTGTACCATCTGCGTTGACATTGACCTGTATCCCCGTGCAGCGTGTCCCTTCCTTCTGACCTGAGATAACGTCACAGTATGTGCCAGCAGGGAGGCCTGTCTGTAAAGTTACCCCCATGTTCCTGCATTGGAATAGAAACCACATGAGGTCACAGCAGAGTCCCAATATCCCTGCCCTCTACAACAGGTCAAAGCACAGACATTCAGAGATAGCATGAACTGCAGATGCTGGAGTGAGGGTCAACACAGTGTGGAGCTGGAGGATCACAGCAGGTCAGGCAGCATCAGAGGAACTGGAAAGTTGATGTTTCGGGCCTAGGCCATTCATCAGGACTGGGGAGGGGGTAGGGAGCTGGGAAGTAAATAGAGGGGAGAGGGGGTGGGTCTGGGTGAAGGTAGGTGGGATGGTGATAGGTGGATACAGGAAGGGGGTAGTTGGGATTGGTCAGTGAGATGGGTGGGGCAGATAGGTGGGAGAGAAGATGGACAGGTTGTATCAGGTCAAGGAGGTGGGGATGAGAGGGAGGGATGGTCATGGGGTGAGGCCAGGAGTATGGAGATTTTGAAACTGGTAAAATCCTCATTTAGGCCATTGGGCTGTAGACTCCTGAGGCGGAATATGAGGTGCTCCTCCTCCAGTTTGCGGGAGGCGCCATTGTGACACTGGAGGAGGCCCAGGGTGGACATGTCTTCCAGGGAGTGGGAGGGGTAGTTGAAGTGGTTTGGGACTGGAAGGTATTGTCGTTTGTCACGAACAAAGCGCAGGTGCTCTACAAAATGGTCTCTGAGCCTCAACTTGGTCTCATCGATATAGAGGAGGCCACAGTGATCCATCTTCTCTCCCACCTATCCGCCCCTCCCACCTCACTGACCAATCCCCACCACTCCCGACCTGCACTCACCTAACACCATCCCACCTACCTTCCCCAGCCCCACCCCTCCTCTCTCTATTTATTTCCCAGCTCTCTTCCCCCTTCCCATTTCTGAAGAAGGGTTCCAACCCAAAATGTCAACTTTCCTGTTCCTCTGATGCAGCCTGGCCTGCTTTTTTTCTCCAGTTCCATGCTGTGTTATCTCTGACTCCAGCCTGTGCAGTTCTTGCTATCTCTGAGTGAGCTATAAGCCCACTGTGAAGCCTCTTCCAAGGATGCCCACCTTGAAGAAGTTATCCTCCTCCCTCCGGAAAGACCTTAGTGGATCTCTCTCCACTGCAACCTTCTGGTAATCTCTGCCCTGAAATTCTTCGACCACATACACAAGCAAACCTGGTACTACAGCCACATCTCTTTTCTCAGTACCTGCCTACGGATCAGGATCATCTCCAATGGACTCCAAACAACATTCAGGACATCCCAATTTGGCCCTAACCATGACAACCTCTACCTACACAACATCCAGAGCCTCCAAAAACAGTTTTCTCTACGGATGTTCAAGTACACGCTCTCATGAATGCGCCGGTATCTTCTGGCACTACAATCAACCTCACCCCAGCTCAGAACCTCCTTCTCCCAGGCCTGCAAAGGACCTTTTTAGTTTTACATTCTGCGCAGGATCCACAACCTCAACCATCTCACATTAAAAACCATAAGTGCACTAAACCTACTTGTGCTTACCACCTAACACAGGCCTCCTCCAAGTCCTCAACCCAATCCAGGACCTCCCTCTCATTGTGCCTGGTGCCGTTAACCATGCGGTCACCACGGACTCTCCCGCTGACGCCACTAACCTCGTCACATCCACCAACGCCGTTCACATCACTTCTGCTGCCACCAACCATATCACTGCTGCGCCACTGCCACCACTTACACCACGGTCACTGCTTCTTCCGTCGCTGATGCTGAGAGCGAGAGCACCTACGACTTCCTCCGACAACAACAGAACTGACTTTGACGCTCCCTCTACCAATGTTGCCCCACCCTCCACCAACGTTGTTGACGAGGTCACTAACTCCAACTCCACACACAGCTCCAGCTCTACAACCAGCTGTACACCCATCCCCAGCCCCAAACCCTGCTGGGTCTTCATCATCCCCCCCCAACCCCCCACCCCCCGCAGACCTCCCCCTCACTGAAGACAAACGGTCAGTCCTCAGTGAAGGACTCAGTAAAGGATAATGGACTTCATCACCCTCCACCCACACATAATGAACACCACTCACACTTGGATGTCGAACACTACTTCCACCGCCTCCACCTCCACACCTATTTCTTTAACCAGTAATGTAACACACCCTCTACAGACCCCTTCTTCTGCCTCCAACACACCCTATCCTCCTGGGCACCACTCCAAGGCCTCCTAGCCTTCCTCGACCTTTTCATCTCTAACTGCCGACGCGACATCGATCACCTCAATCTCTCCACCCCTCTCACTCACAGCAACCTCTCCCCCACAGAATGTGCAGCCCTCCGCTCCAACCCTAACCTCACTATAAAACCTGCGGATAAGGGAGGTGCAGTTGTGGTATGGCACACTGACATTTACATCGCTGAGGCCAGGCACCAATTCTCCAACACCTTCTCCTACTGCCCCCTCATTTATGACCTCACCCCTGATCACCAAGCTATCATCTCCCAGACCATCCACAACCTCATCACTTCAGGTGACCTCCCACCCACAGCCTCTAACCTCATCGTTCCCTGACCCCGCACCGCCCATTTCTATCTCTTTCCCAAAATCCACAAACCCGACTGCTCTGGCCGACCCATTGTCTCTGCTTGAACTTATCTCTGCTTACCCTGACTCTGTTTTCTCCCCCCTAGTCCAGGGACTCTCCACCTACATCCAGGACACCACCCATGCTCTTCACCTTCTCCAACATTTCCAATTCTCTGGCCCCAACACCTCAGCTTTACCATGGATATCCAACCCCTGTACAATTATATCCCCCACGTAGATGGCCTAAAAGCCCTCCGCTTCTTACTCTCCCACAGGCCCGACCAGTCCCCCTCCACCAACACCCTCATCCGCTTAACTGAACTCATCCTCACCCTTAACAACTTCTCCTTTAGCTCCTCCCACTTCCTACAGACAAAGGGGGTGGCCATGGGCACGCACATGGGCCCAAGCTATGCCTGCCTCTTTGTAGGATACGTGGAACAGTCCCTTTTCCGCTCTTCCACTGGCACTATCCCCCACCTCTTCCTCTGCTATATTGATGACTGTATCAATGCTGCCTCGTGCTTCCACGTGGAGCTTGAACAGTTCATCAACTTTACTAACACCTTTCACCCCAACCTTAAGTTCACCTGGACCATCTCCGATACCTCTCTCTCCTTCCTGGACCTCTCTGTCTCCATCCCTGGTGATCGTCTCAAAACAGACATCTATTTCAAGCCCACCGACACCCATAGCTACGCAGACTACACCTCCTGTCACCCACCTTCCTGCAAGAATGTGATCCCTTACTCCCAATTCCTCCGCCTCTGCCGCATCTGCTCCCAAGATGGAGTGTTCCACTCCTGAACATCCCAGATTTCCTCTTATTTCAAGGACCATAACATCCCCCCTTCAGTTGTCGAAAATGCCCTCAACCACATCTCTTGTGTTTCCCGCACCTCTGCCCTCACATCCCTCCCCACAATAAAAATAAAGACAGAATTCCCCTTGTCCTCACATATCACCCCATTAACCTCCGTATCCAACACATCATTTTCCACCACTTCCGCCACCTGCAATCTGACCCCACTGCGAAGGGTATATTTCCCTCCCCACCCTTATCTGCCTTCCGTAGGGACCGCTCTCTCCGCGACTCCCTCGTCTGCTCCACACTCCCCAGTAGCCCTACCACCCCCGGCACCTTTCCCTGCAAACACAGAAAGTGCTACACCTGCCCCTACACCTCCCCCTCACCTCCATTCAAGGCACCAAAAAAACCTTCCACATCAGACAGATGTTCACCTGCACATCCGCTAATGTGGTCTATTGTATCCGCTGCTCCCGATGTGGCCTCCCCTACATCGGTGAGACCAAGCGGAGGCTCAGAAACTGCTTTGTAGAGCATCTGCGCTCTGTTCACGACAAACGGCAACACCTTCCAGTCACAAACCATTTCAATTCCCCCTCCCACTTACTGGGTGACATGCCCATCCTGGGCCTCCTCCAATTTCATATTGACGCCTCCCACAAACCAGAGGAGTAAAAACCTCATATTCCACTTTGGAAGCCTACAGCCCAATGGTCTCAATGTGGATTTTATCAATTTTAAAATCTCCCCACTCCCGGCCTCAACCCATGACCAACCTTCCCTCTCATCCCCGCCTCCTTGACCTGATACAACCTGTCCATCTTCTCTCCCAACTATCTGCCCTACCCATCCCACTGACCAATCCCCACCATTCCCGACATGCACTCACCTATCACCATCCCACCTACATTCCCCAGCTCCATCCCTCCTCTCTATTTATTTCTGAGCTCCCTTCCCCCTTCCCTATTTCTGAAAAAGGGTCCTGACCCAAAATGTTAGCTTTCCTGCTCCTCTGATGCTGCCTGGCCTGCTGTGTTCCTCCAGCTTCACACTGTGTTACCTCATACTGTGTCTTCTGGTTCCAGACACACCCACCATTGGGAACATCCACCTTGTATCTACCCTGTCCAGTCCTGTTAGAATTTTATAAGTCTGTGCGGAGAAATGCGGCACCTGGAGGAATCCCACACAGGGAGAATATGCAACCTCCACACAGATGGTCGCCCGAGGGTGAAATCGAACCTGGGTCTCTGGCTGTAAGGCAGCAGCGCTACCCACTGCGCCACCATGTTGCCCGGTGTTATTGGTTGCCCAGTGTTATGACTGCTGTTACATTCTTGAGTTTCCTGTCTAATGTTACTCACCAATTGTCATTGTTGATTGCGAGGAAACCTCTATTCCCACGTCCAAACGCAATCTGATTGCTTCCATTGTCCCACCAATTTGCAAAGGGCTGTCCATCCACCACATTGCGAAAGATAACCATGTTCCTGCACACAAGCCACAGTGAGTGGGTTTTGCTGTCAGCATGCCATGGAAAATGGAGATTGAGAGTTCATGTGGAAGAAAGGACGGGCTCACCTGATCTGCCGCCAGCGATGTTCACACACCCAGCCTTCCCTACAGGTGGTGTCTGCATTCAGGGTCACGTGCTTAGTCGATCCATCACTATTGCTGGGTGGTCCCATCCAATCATTCACATCCTTTGGGAAAGAGAATTTGAGGACAGACCGAGAATCATCTTATTGCTTTCCCACGCTCTTTCCCCATTGTCCTGCAAATTCTTCCCTCCAGTGTCTCCTCAATTCCCTTTTGAAAGTGATGATTGAATCTGCTCCCACAACCCTTTCAGGCAGCATGTTCCAGATCACAACAACTCACTATGTAAAACAATCCCCCTTAACTCCCCCTCAGGGGCTTTTCCCCGATTCCCTTCAATCGGTCTCCCCTTGCTCACCGACCCTCCGCCCTGGAAACAGTTTCCCCTCATTTACTCCATTGGAGTCTCAACATAAAATAAAATTCACCTTATTTCTTCATTAACTGTACTTCTGTTTCAAGACCTCATACAGTCAAAGGAACTTAACTTCCACTAATAAGCAAAATCCATAAGCAATTCAACACAAAAAAGATGCTGTTTAGAATTTAAAAACATGACTTGAATTTCTGTAGCAACTTTGTTCACACTAGGAGATCCCAATGGACAATGAACTATTTCTGAATTGTTGTAAGCCATTTAGCAACTAATGTGCACATAACAAGATCTCTGTCATTTGAAGTAACTGACTAATCAGCTGTTAATTTCAATGATGTTGACTGGGAGATTCATGTTGACATGAACACTGCGGGGAGTCGGATGGGGGTGACGAGGGAGTTTAGGGGCATTGGTGGTTGTAGTTCTGGAGTGGAGTGGGTTGGGGCAAAACATCACTCTTTCTCCTCAAAACAGTTGCCGTGGGAACTGTTATTAGGGCAGGCAATATAGAGCCTTTGTTTACAGAAATTGTCATTTAATCATGTTACACCAAACCCAACCATCCATTGACACTGTCCATTCATTTCTGAAAGAACACAAGGGACTATTCCATTAATGCGCAGCATTGGATCCAGTTTAACGCTGAATTAACAAAAGGTGAACTGAGGGGCCTCAGTATAACATCGATCTGAGAAGCAGCAACTCCAACAACCTATGTTTGATCATTACTGACCCTGTGACAGTGCGGCTCTCCCTCAGTACTGACCCTCTGACAGTGCGGCACTCCCTCAATACTGACCCTCTGACAGTGCGGCACTCCCTCAGTACTGACCCTGTGACAGTGCGGCACTCCCTCAGTACTGACCCTGTGACAGTGCGGCACTCCCTCAGTACTGACCCTCTGACAGTGCTGCACTTCCTCAGTACTGATCCTCTGACAGTGCGGCACTCCCTCAGTTCTGACCCTCTGACAGTGCGGCACTTCCTCAGGACTCACTCTCTGACTGTGCGGCACTCCCTCAGTACTGACCCTCTGACAGTGCGGTGCTCCCTCAGTACTGACCGTCTGACAGTGCAGCACTCCCTCAGTGCTGACCCTCTGACAGTGCGGCACGCCCTCAGCACTGACCCTCCGTCCGATGGAGTAGGGAAGACTCTGCAGTTTCTTTTCGACTGGCTTCATTGTCGTTCCTCCTCTCAATGCTCCCTGCTCCATCTGTTTTCATTCCTTTACTGAGACTTTCCAGCTATTTCATATGAATAACTAGCTCTCTAGTTCATTTCAGAGGGCAGTCGAGAGTCAATCATGTTGCTC
Source organism: Rhincodon typus (assembly GCF_021869965.1). Taxonomy (NCBI): domain Eukaryota; kingdom Metazoa; phylum Chordata; class Chondrichthyes; order Orectolobiformes; family Rhincodontidae; genus Rhincodon; species Rhincodon typus. The sequence continues at coordinate 79,821,229 of NC_063341.1, forward strand.
TGGGTTTGGAGCCACATGTAGGCCAGACCAAGTAAGGATGGCAGATTTCCCTCCGTAAAGTTCACTCAGAATTGGACGAAGTTCTCCGGAAATGGTTACACACTTTAACTACAGATCTTTTTAAATTGCATTTCAATTCTACCTCTTTCCTCAGAGTTTAGCCTGGGCCTCTGGATGCCTAGACCAGCGATGATACCACACCCCCACCTCACAGAAAGGTTTCATGCTCCATCCAGAGTGAACATTCATACTTTCCTGATGCCGTTACAAGTCGTTAATGTGGTAGGAAACTGATCAGAAGTGACTTACCCTCCCATTAACAAAGTAGCGATCCCAGCGATAGCTGGACATTACTCGAGTCAGGCCATAAGGGTGAGCCAGCATAAAAGCGACAGCCACTTTGTAGAGCCTGCAGAGATTCACAAAGAGACCACAGTGAAATTATCAGGGGAACACGAACAGCCTGAGGCTCTACTCTTTACAACATAGGATACTGAAAATGTACTGGCCATTCAGCCTCTCTAACACATTGGTGTTTCAATCATGTCATTACTGATTTTCAGAGATAGCCTCCTACCCTCCCTCGACCTCTTCATCTCCAACTGCCGTCGAGACATCAATTGCCTCAACCTGTCCACCCCTCTCACCCACTCCAACCTCTTCCCCGCAGAATGTGCAGCTCTCCGCTCCCTCCGCTCCAACCCCAAACTCACCATAAAACCCGCGGATAAGGGAGGCGCAGTTGTAGTATGGCGCACTGACCTCTACATCGCCGAGGCCAGACGTCAACTCTCCGACTCCTCCTCCTACCGCCCCCTTGATCATGACCCCACCCCTGAGCACCAAACCATCATCTCCCAAACCATCCACAACCTCATCACCTCAGGTGACCTCCCACCCACGGCCTCCAACCTCATTGTTCCCCAACACTGCACCACCCGCTTCTATCTCCTTCCCAAAATCCAAAAACCTGAATGCCCTGGTCGACCCATTGACTCCGCCTGCTCCTGCCCCACCGAACTGATCTCCAACTATCTGGACTCCATTTTCTCCCCCTTGGTCCAGGAACTCCCCACCTACATCCGTGACACCACCCACGTCCTCCACCTCCTCCAGAACTTCCAATTCCCCGGTCCCCAACACCTCATCTTTACCATGGACGTCCAGTCCCT
>NC_063341.1:79822500-79829358 GCF_021869965.1 Rhincodon typus
CTGCTCCTATGATGCTGCTTGGCCTGCTGTGTTCATCCAGCTCTACACCTTGTTGTCTCTATTACTGATTTTCAACCTGATTTTGACCTTCCTGCATTGTTATAGGGTCAACTTGACATATGCCAAGGGGGCTTCAGGAAAACAGGGCAGTGATTGCTTATTTTATACAAACAGAAAGAAAGCCTCAAGCCTGTGAAGTTTAAAGTTCCCTTTGGTGTGTTACTGAATGCCATCGAGCTTTGGACAGGTTACAGTGGGCATACTCCAAATCCCAGACTTCACTGTCCATATACCTCACACTACCTTTGTTTTGACTGGATTTATTATTGCCACATGTAGCTAGTTACATGGAAAAGTTTTGTTTTGTGTTCAATACAGGCAGATCATACCATGCAAAGTGCATCAGGGTAATAGTACAGAGTGAGGAATGCTGTGTTACAGTTGCAGTGAAGGTGCACAGACAGCAAGATCAACATTGACTTTGCAATTTGAAAGGTCCATTGATCAGTCTAATAACAGAAAGGAAGAAGCTGTTCTTGAATCCATTAGTACATGTGTTTAAGCTTTTATATCTTTGCCGACAGAAGAGGTTGGAAGAGATTCTAACCAGGGTGGGAGGGGTCTTTGATTGTGTTGGCTGCCTTTCTGAGGCAGCAAGAAGTATAGATGGAGTCAATAGATGGAAGGTTGGCTCGCATGATGGACCAAGCTGCATCCACAACTTTCTGTAGTTTTTTACGGTCCTGGGCAGAGCAGTTACCATGCCAAGCCATGATGCATCCAGATAGCATGCTTTCTATGAAAATTGGTAAGAGTCTTCAAAAACATGCCTAAATTCCTTAATTTTATAGGCATTGTTTGTTCTTTTATCCAAGGCCGCCTCTTCCTTGCTGATGTTTCAGCTCTTATAATTTTACCTCCCTTCTGTGGTTCCCGTTCACCTTCACATTTTGATTGAAAATTTAACCCTTCATTAACTGAAACTGATTCAACCCCTTTCCACATGAACCCCATACCCCTGGAACCCCTTCATATCCAAAATCCGATTGAACTCTGTCTTGATCCTTCAAAAAAATATATAGTTCATTTTTAACTTTCTGTTCTCCGGTAAGAGGCCAGGTTCCCAGACTCACACCTTTTAATCAATATCTAGCTTTATGACTAAAGTGGGTAAATTCGCAATCTCCATATTACATTCCAAATGCCACGTTTCCACCTTGCTGTTTGGATCTTGAGAGCCTGAAAATGTCCTGGTTATTCCATGGACAATCCTCAATCCATTCTAATACATTAACCCTGATGACATGAGTCCTAATCTTGAGAAATAACTTCTTGCATGTTCAGATGAACGAGAGAGGATATCATAGAGACTTATAAAATTCTAACAGGACAGGGTAGATTCAGGGAGGATGTTCCCGATAGTGGGCGTGTCCAGAACCAGGGGTCACAGCCTGAGGATTTGGGGTAGATCATTTAGGATAGAGATGAGAAGACATTTCTTCACCCCACGAGTGGTGACCCTGTGGAATTCAGTACCGCAGGAAGCAGTTGATGCTAAAACATTGAATGTATTCAAGAAGCGACTAGATATAGCACTTGGGGTGAATGGGATCAAAGGTTATGGGGAGAAAGCAGGATTAGGCTATTGAATTGGACGAACAGCCATGAACATGAAGAATAGTGGTGCAGGCTTGAAGGGCTGAATGGCCTCCTCCTGCTGCTATCTTCTATGTTTCTGTGTTTCTATATTATCAAATCCTTTTTGAAAGTTCAAATACACGACATTTACTTGTTCCCCTGTATCTGCCCTAGTTACAAACTCAGGAATCTAATAGATTTCACAGAAACAATTTCCCATTTGTAAATCCATGTTGTCTCTACTTAATAATGTTATGATTTTCCAAATGTCCTTTTCACACAAAGTAGAGAATAGAGTATATTACTCTCCCTCTGACTGATATCAGGCTAATGTAGTGAGTAAATCACTTCCTAACTCCTCAAAGCCTGTTTACCACCTACAAGGCATAAGGCAGGAGTGTGACGGAATACTCCCTACTTGCTTGGATGGGTGCAGCCCCAATAACACACAGGAACTTGACACTTTCCATGACAAAGCAGCCCGTTTGATTGGCACCACATCCACATTGATCCATACCCTCCACCACCGACACTCAGTAGCAGCAGTGTGTACCATCTACAAGACGTACTGCAGTAATTCACCAAAGATCCTTAGACAGCACCTTCCAAACCCATGATCACTTCCATCTAGAAGGACAAGTTCAGCAGATACATGGGAACACCACCCCCTGCAAGTTCTCCTTCAAGCCACTCTATCCTGACTTGGAAACATATTGCTGTTCCTTTACTGTTGCTGGGTCAAAAATCCTGGAATTCACTCTCTAATGGCACTGTGGGTTAGAGTTAAGGATAGTATTTCAAAACATGCTTTCAAGTGTGCTACAGCACATGGACAGCAATGGTTCAAGAAGGCAGCTAACCACCACCTTCTGGGTTAAAATCCTGGAACTCACTCCCGAAGAGAACTCTGGGTGCAGCTACACAATGTAGACCATCAAGGACTTAACAAGGTGGAATCGTACCCCCTTCTCAAGGGCAATTAGGGATGGAGAATAAATGCTGATCCACCCAGTAACACCAACATCCCATGAACGAATAATAATAAAGTGGTCTATTGTTCGACATTTTCCTTCTCCCTACTTTCTGAAAATGCAGTCTCATGTTAATTCCCTGCTAGTTCCTGGGAAAAGAATTAACAGGCTACAATATAGGTCACCAAGTTTAAGTGGATTTGGCAGCACTGAGTCCCATTATTTTTTCCAGTATGTTTAAATGAAGATTTTTTTTTTAAAAGACAAGGCTGAGAGAAAATCAATGTGAAGTCTTTAAGAAGGGATTGGTGAGTTTGCATATTGTCAGACCGCTGTATTGTACATGTGATATCTCTTTGATGGTAGAGACAGTGAATGCTGAAGCTTGCAGGAGAACAGTGTGGTAACTGGACCATACCTAGAGTCCCAGAAGGTGAGAATGGAAGACCCGTCAGCTCCTTGTCCTCGCTGGTTGTCATGGTTATCGACAAAGACCAAGGCCCGGTCACTGGGCATGAAGGCCCAGCCTTCTCCCCAGTTCCTGCAAAGACAGTGTTCACTAAAGTTAGCCCCAAGTAGAGGTAGCAAATGATGAGGGTCTTACATTTAAACACATTCCTCACAGAACAGAAAGCATTCATAGCCAATCGTATACATATTAAAGTCGAGTATCGCTGTTGAAGATTTATGTCGTGCACCGATCAGGAAAAGCGCAAAAATCCAAAATTCATCGAACAACAACAATTTGTACTTCAGGAGGAAAAGCTGCTCATTAGATTTGCAAGTCAACACTGACTGGCTGAGGAATTGCAATGGAGAAAGTAACGGGGAACTAAAAGCTCCTGAACATTGAAGGAATGAAAATAACTCACCAAGTTTGATATTGTTTTGTTTGTGAGGAATGGGTCCCAGAATACAAATGTCTGTCACTCACTCCAAGTATACAGGAGCCACAGAAGGAACCCAGTGATTATTTTACGTTGGTTCTGAGAGTAGGTCCCAACACATGAACAATTATTCAGCAAGAGTTGCCAAACTATGGAATTACATTTAACAGTGGACACTTTACAGGTAGCAACGACTGAACAATAATGTGCATGAATTTCACTGCTGGTATAATTCCCAGAACATTCGCTGTAAGAACTGATGATTGCAGATCAAGTTAAAAAAAAACTGAAGTTAATTGTTGCAACCAGGCAGAGAATGGAATTTATACGAGTGCCACATTGGCAGAGGGTCAGTACTGAGGGAGTGCCGCACTGTCGGAGGGTCAGTACTGAGGGAGTGCCGCACTGACAGAGGGTCAGTACTGAGGGAGTGCCGCACTGTCAGAGGGTCAGTACTGAGGGAGCACTGCACTGTGGGAGGGTCAGTTCTGAGGGAGTGCCACACTGGCGGAGGGTCAGGGCAGAGGGAATGTTGCATTGTTGGAGGGTCAGTACTGTCAGAGTGTGAATGTCAACCCTTACCTTAAGTATGCCATCTTCTCCCCATTCCACCTGCGCACTACTGTGCCCAGCTTGGCTCCGTACTTGAATTCCGTCACTCGGCCCAACCCAAAATACTGAGAGGATTTCACTGGCTCCCCTCCCAGATCAATCACCTGGGAAATAAAGAGAAAGATCGTGAGCATGAAGCAGGCAGAGGGCGGGGAGCAGACACTGAGGCTGAAGGACTCACCTCCTGATAGATGAAAGGTTTGGAGCCCTTGCTGAACCAGCGAGTGTTGAGGTTGTTGAGCTGCTGGAAGATTGCCTCCATGTCTCCAGGCCACATATGCTTCGAGGCATCCACACGGAAACCAGCCACACCCAGCTCGACCAGGTGATTCAGGTACTCTGCAATCTTGCCCCTCACATAGTCTTTCTGCAGGGCCAGATCCAGGAGACTCACCAGCCTGCAGTCCCGTATCTGTGGCAGAACACACTTGGTTCAATTCTCAAAGCCATCCCAAAGAAAGCAAGCTGCATTTCCCCAATGTCTCTCAAAGATTTCACAGAAATATTACCAAACATCAAGCTAAGGGAAGGTGATGGCCTAGTGGTATTATCGCTGGGCTGTTAATCCAGAAACGAAGATAATGTTCTGGGGACCTGGGTTTGAATCCCCCGACAGCAGATGGTGGAATTTGAATTCATTAAAATATCTGGAATTAAGAATCTATTGCCAAATCTCAGAAACACCTGTCTGGTTCACTAATGTCCTTTAGGGAAGGAAACTGCCATCCTGACCTATATGTGACTTCAGACTCCAGCAATGTGGTTGACTCCGAATTGCCCTCTGTGGGCCAATCAGGATGGGAAAAATAACAAAAGAACAACAGATGCAGGAAATCAGAAAAAAACATAAAGAGAAACCCAGAGACAACAAGGTGTAGAGCTGGAGGAACACAGCAGGCCAAGCAGCATCAGAGGAGCAGGAAGGCTGACGCTTCGGGTCTAGACCCTTCTTCAGAAAATTTTGTTGTCTCAGATTCTCCAGCATCGGCAGTTCCTACTATCTCCATAAGGAGAAACTCAGCAGGTCTGGCAGCATCTGTTAGAGAACACAGAAATAAAGTTTCGGGTCCAGTTAAACTTCGTCAGTATTGACTGTGGCTAGGGAAAGATTGGTATATATGCTGGAGATGGGGAGGGGCGTAGAGTGGGGATGGAGCCGAGACAGACAGAACAACAACTGGGCAGACATAGGAGTGTGTAAAAGTCAGCCTGGGAGAATGAATAGCTGCTAACGCAGACCATCAGTTGCTGACAGTGGGTTGTTTGCAGTAAGAGCATAGGTGAGGACAAGACCTGGTGTGTGAGGACAGAGATAGGGAGGGGGTGTAGGGACTGGAGGAGGTAACAGAGATAGGGAGGGGGTGTAGGGTCGAGAGGAGGTGGCAAAGATAGGGAGGGGTGTAGGGGCTGGAGGAGGTGGCAGAGATAGCGAGGGGTGTAGTGACTGGAGGAGGTTACAGAGATAGGGAGGCGGTATAGGGGCTGGAGGAGGTTACAGAGATAGGGAGGAGTTGAGGACCTGGTGGAAATTTCAGGTGCAGATTGTATCACTGCCTGAATCTGATGGATTACACTGAATGCCCAGCATTATTACATCACCCTGTCCACCACAAGGCTTGCCAAATAAAATTCACTTTGGTTACTCACGTTTACAGCAATCTGTGTCTCTATAAACTCTCAGGACTGACTCACCGACAGTGCGGCACTCCCACAGTACTGACGCTCTGACAGTGCGGCTCTCCCTCAGTACTGACCCTCTGACAGTGCAACACTCCCTCAGCACTGACCCTCTGACAGTGCGGCATTTCCTCAGTACTGACCCTCTGACAGAGCGGCACTCCCTCAGTACTGACCCTCCGACAGTGGAGCACTCCCTCAGTACTGACCCTCGGACAGTGCGGCACTCGCTCAGAACTGACACTCCGACAGTACGGCTCTCCCTCAGTACTGACCTTCTGACAGTGCGGCTCTCCCTCAGTACTGAACCTCTGACAGTGCGGCTCTCCCTCAGTACTGACCCTCTGACAGTGCGGCACTCGCTCAGAACTGACACTCCGACAGTACGGCTCTCCCTCAGTACTGACCCACCGACAGTGTGGCACACCCTCAGTACTGACCCACCGACAGTGTGGCACTCACTCAGTACTGACCCTCTGACAGTGAGGCACTTCCTCAGTACTGACCTTCTGACAGTGTGGCGCTCCCTCAGTACTGAACCTCTGACAGTGTGGCACTCCCTCAGTACCGACCTTCTGACAGGGTGGCGCTCCCTCAGTACTGACCTTCCGACAGTGCGGCACTCCCTCAGTACTGACCCTCTGACAGTGTGGCGCTCTCTCAGTACTGACCCTCTGACAGTGCGGAACTACCTCAGTACTGACCCTCTGACAGTGCGGCACTCCCTCAGTACTGAACCACCGACAGTGCGACTCTCCCTCAGTACTGACCCTCTGACAGTGTGGCACTTCCTCAGAACTGACCTTCTGACAGTGTGGCGCTCCCTCAGTACTGACCCTCCAAAACTGCCGCGCTCACTCAATACTGTCCCTGAGACAGTGCAGCACTCCCTCAGTAATGACCCTCTGACAGTACGGCACTTCCTCAGTACTGACCCTCTGACAGTGTGGCGCTTCCTCAGTACTGACCCTCTGACAGTGCAGCACTCCCTCAGTACTGCCCCTCTTATAGTGTGGCACTCCCTCAGTACTGACCTCCGACAGTGCAACACTCCCTCAGCACTGACCCTCTGA
>NC_063341.1:79829458-79829840 GCF_021869965.1 Rhincodon typus
GACAGTGCGGCATTTCCTCAGTACTGACCCTCTGACAGAGCGGCACTCCCTCAGTACTGACCCTCCGACAGTGGAGCACTCCCTCAGTACTGACCCTCGGACAGTGTGGCGCTCCCTCAATACTGACCCTCTGACAGTGCGGGACTCCCTCAGTACTGACCATCTGATAGTGCGGCACTCCCTCAGTACTGACCCTCTGACAGTGCGGCACTTCCTCAGTACTGACCCTCCGACAGTGCGGCACTCGCTCAGTACTGACCCTCTGATAGTGCGGCACTCCCTCAGTGCTGACCCTCTGACAGTGAGGCACTCCCTCAGTACTGACCCTCTGACAGTGCGGCACTCCCTCAGTACTGACCCTCTGACAGTGCGGCACTCCCTC
>NC_063341.1:79829940-79831069 GCF_021869965.1 Rhincodon typus
CAGTACTGACCCTCTGACAGAGTGGCACTCCCTCAGTACTGACCCTCAGACATTGTGGCACTCCCTCAGTACTGACCATCTGACAGTGCAGCACTTCCTCAGTACCGACCCTCTGACAGTGCGGCACTCCCTCAATACTGACACTCCGACAGTGCAGTTCTCCCTCAGTACTGACCGACTGACAGTGCGGCACTCGCTCAGTGCTGACACTCCGACAGTGCGGCTCTCAATCAGTACTGACCCTCCGACTGTGCGGCACTCCCTCAGTACTGACCATCTGACAGTGCCGCACTTCCTCAGGACTGACCCTCCGACAGTGCGGCAATCCCTCAGTACTGAGACTCCGACAGTGCGTCTCTCCCTCAGTCCTGACCCTCTGACATTGTGGCACTCGCTCAGTACTGACACTCCGACAGTGCGGCTGTCCCTCAGTACTGACCCTCCGACAGTGCAGCACTCCCTCAATACTGACCGTCTGACAGTGCGGCACTCCCTCAGTACTGACCCTCTGATAGTGCGGCACTCCCTCAGTACTGACACTCTGACAGTGAGGCACTCCCTCAGTACTGACCCTCTGACAGTGCGGCACTTCCCCAGCCCTGACCTTCTGACAGTGTGGCGCTCACTCAGTAATGAACCTCTGAAAGTGCTGCTCTCCCTCAGTACTGACCCTCTGACAGTGCGGCACTGCCTCAGTACTGACCCTCTGACAGTGCGGCACTCCGTCAGGACTGACCCTCCGACAGCGTGGCACTCCTCAGTACTGACCCTCTGACAGTGCGGCACTCCCTAAGTACTGACCCTCTGACAGTGCGGCACTCCCTCAGTACTGACCCTCCGACAATGCGGCACTCCCTCAGTACTGACCCTCCGACAGTGTGGCACTCCCTCAGTACTGACCCTCCGACAGAGTGGCACTCCCTCAGTACTGACCCTCTGACAGTGCGGCACTCCCTCAATATTGACCCTCTGACAGTGCGGCACTCCATCAGGACTGACCCTCTTATAGAGCGGCACTCCCTCAGTACTGACCCTCTGACAGTGAGGCAATCCCTCAGTACTGACCATCCGACAGTCCGGCACTCCCTCAGTACTGACCCTCCGACAGTCCGGCACTCCCTCAGTCCTG
>NC_063341.1:79831169-79832375 GCF_021869965.1 Rhincodon typus
CCCTCAGTACTGACCCTCTGACAGTTTGGCGCGCCCTCAGTACTGACACTCCGACAGTGCGGCGCTCCCTCAATAGTGACCCTCTGACAGTGCGGCACTCCCTCAGTACTGACACTCCGACAGTGCGGCTCTCGTCAGTACTGACCCTCTGACAATGCGACACTCCCTCAGTACTGACACTCCGACAGTGCGGCACTCCCTCAGTACTGACCCTCTGACAATGCGGCACTCCCTCAGCACTGACCGTCTGACAGTGCGGCACTCCCTCAGTACTGACCATCCGACAGTCCGGCACTCACTCAGTACTGACCCTCCGACAGTGCGGCACTCCCTCCGTCCTGACCCTCCGACAGTGTGGCACTCCCTCAGTCCTGACCCTCCGACAATGCGGCACTCCCTCAGTACTGACCCTCTGACAGAGTGGCACACCCTCAGTACTGACCCTTTGACAGTGCGGCACTCCCTCAGTACTGACTCTCTGACAGAGTGGCACACCCTCAGTACTGACCCTTTGACAGTGCGGCACTCCCTCAGTCCTGACCCTCCGACAGTGCGGCACTCACTCAGTACTGACCCTCCAACAGTGTGGCACGCCCTCAGTACTGACCCTCTGACAGTGTGGCGCTCCCTCACTACTGACCCTCTGACAGTGCGGCACTCCCTCAGTACTGACCCTCTGACAGTGAGGCACTCCCTCAGTACTGACCCTCTGACAGGGCGGCACATCCTCAGTAATGACCCTCTGACAGTGCGGCACTTCCTCAGTACTGACCCTCCGACAATGCGGCACTCCCTCAGTACTGACAGTCCAAAACTGCAGCGCTCCCTCAGTACTGACCCTCTGACAGTTCGGCACTCCCTCAGTACTCACCCTCTGACAGTGTGGCAGTCCCTCAGTACTGACCCTCTGACAGTGTGGCACTTCCTCAGTACTGACGCTCTGACAGTGCGGCACTCCCTCAGTACTGACCATCCGACAGTGCAGCACTCCCTCAGTACTGACACTCTGACAGTGTGGCACTCCCTCAATACTGACCCTCCGACAGTGCAGCTCTCCCTCAGTACTGACCCTCTGATAGTGCAGCACTCCCTCAGTACTGACCCTCTGACAGTGAGGCATTCCCTCAGTACTGACCCTCTGACCGTGCGGCACTCCCTCAGTACTGACCCTCTGACAGTGCGGCACTCCCTCAGTACTGACCCTCT
>NC_063341.1:79832385-79836645 GCF_021869965.1 Rhincodon typus
AGTACTGACCCTCTGACAGTGCGGCACTCCCTCAGTACTGACCCTCTGACAGAGTGGCACTCCCTCAGTACTGACCCTCTGATAGTGCGGCACTCCCTCAGTACTGACACTCCGACAGTGTGGCACTCCCTCAGTACTGACCCTCTGACAGTGTGGCACTCCCTCGGTACTGACCATCTGACAGTGCGGCACTTCCTCAGTAATGACCCTCTGACAGTGCGGCACTCCCTCAGTACTGACGCTCCGACAGTGCAGCACTCCCTCCGTACTGACCCTCTGACAGTGTGGCGCTCCCTCAGTACAGACCCTCTGACAGTGTGGCACTCCCTCAATACTGACCCTCCGACAGTGCAGCTCTCCGTCAGTACTGACCCTCTGACAGTGCGGCACTCCCTCAGTACTGACCCTCTGATAGAGCGGCACTCCCTCAGTACTGGCCCTCTGACAGTGAGGCAATCCCTCAGTACTGACCATCCGACATTGTGGCACTCCCTCAGTCCTGACCATCCGACAGTCCGGCACTCACTCAGTACTGACCCTCCGACAGTGCGGCACTCCCTCAGTCCTGACCCTCCGACAGTGTGGCAGTCCCTCAGTACTGACCCTCTGACAGAGTGGCACACCCTCAGTACTGACCCTTTGACAGTTCGGCACTCACTCAGTACTGACCCTCCAACGTGTGGCACGCCCTCAGTACTGACCCTCTGACAGTGCGGCACTCCCTCAGTACTGACCCTCTGACAGTGTGGCGCTCCCTCACTACTGACCCTCTGACAGTGCGGCACTCCCTCAGTACTGACCCTCTGACAGTGTGGTACTCCCTCAGTACTGACCCTCTGACAGTGCGGCACTCCCTCAGTACTGACCATCCGACATTGTGGCATTCCCTCAGTACTGTCCCTCTGACAGTGTGGCACTCTCTCAGTACTGACTCTCCAACAGTGCGGCTCTCCCTCAGTATTGACCCTCTGACAGTGTGACACTCGCTCAGTACTGACCCTATGATAGTGCGGCACTCCCTCAGTACTGACCCTCTGACACTTAGGCACTCCCTCAGTACTGACCCTCTGACAGAGTGGGACTCCCTCAGTACTGACCCTCTGATAGTGCGGCACTCCCTCAGTACTGACCCTCTGACAGTGAGGCACTCCCTCAGTACTGACCCTCTGACAGTGCGGCACTTCCTCAGTAATGACCCTCTGACAGTGCGGCACTTCCTCAGTACTGAACCTCCGACAATGCGGCACTCCCTCAGTACTGACAGTCCAAAACTGCAGCGCTCCCTCAGTACTGACCCTCTGACAGTTCGGCACTCCCACAGTACTGACCCTCTGACAGTGTGGCAGTCCCTCAGTACTGACCCTCTGACAGTGCGGCACTTCCTCAGTGCTGACACTCTGACAGTGCGGCACTCCCTCAGTACTGACCGTCTGACAGTGCAGCTCTCCCTCAGTACTGACCCTCTGATAGTGCAGCACTCCCTCAGTACTGACCCTCTGACAGTGAGGCACTCCCTCAGTACTGACCCTCTGACAGTGCGGCACTCCCTCACTACTGACCCTCTGACAGAGTGGCACTCCCTCAGTACTGACCCTCTGACAGTGCGGCACTCCCTCAGTACTGACCCTCTGACAGAGTGGCACTCCCTCAGTACTGACGCTCCGACAGTGCAGCACTCCCTCAGTACTGACCCTCTGACAGAGTGGCACTCCCTCAGTACTGACGCTCCGACAGTGCAGCACTCCCTCAGTACAGACCCTCTGACAGTGTGGCACTCCCTCAATACTGACCCTCCGACAGTGCAGCTCTCCCTCAGTACTGACCCTCTGACAGTGCGGCACTTCCTCAGCACTGACCTTCTGACAGTGTGGCGCTGCCTCAGTACTGACCCTCCGACAGTGTGGCTCTCCCTCAGTACTGACCCTCCGACAGTGCGGCACTCCCTCAGTACTGACACTCCAAAACTGCAGCGCTCCCTCAGTACTGACCCTCCGACAGTGTGGCACTCCCTCAGTACTGACCCTCTGATAGTGCGGCGCTTCCTCAGAACTGACCCTCTGACAGTGCGGCACTTCCTCAGTACTGACCTCTGACAGTGCGGCACTCCCTCAGTACTGACCCTCTGACAGTGTGGCACTTCCTCAGTACTGACCCTCTGATAGTGTGGCACTCCCTCAGTACTGACCCTCTGACAGTGAGGCACTCCCTCAGTACTGACCCTCTGACTGTGCAGAGCTCCCTCAGTACTGACTGTCTATGGTTTATCTTCCCTAACTTTTTTCAGAAGTTTCCTCAAACTCCTCACCTGTTTGACCTTACCTTTAAGTTACTACAACCCTGAATTGCTTCTGCTGCTCTCACTCACCGTTTGCTCATCTCCCTGGGCTGGGGAATATTCTGAGCTGTTTGCTAATGTTAATGCTCATGCTCTCAAGCCAAGCAAGTATAGCATTGATCTTAGATAAGAAGGTGTAGAGCTGGATGAACAGCCTAGACCCTTCCTCAGAAATGGCCTGAAACATCAGCCTTCCTGCTCCTCTGATGCTGCTTGGCCTGCTGTGTTCATCCAGCTCTACACCTTGTTATCTCAGATTCTCCAGCATCTGCAGTTCCTACTATCTCTATAGCATTGATCTTGTTCACCAAGCCCGGAGTTCACAGGATGCTGAAGGTGAACTGTGAGAGTGTGACAGGGCTGGGGTGATGTCTCTCATTGAAGAGATGGGTTTATTCTGGTGATGCCCCATACCTGGTAAATGTCATTGTAGTTTTCAATGTTTCCACTTGCGGATTTACACTTGCCATCGTTAAAATCCCAGGATGAATATGGAACTGCAGGAAAACTTTCTGCTCCAGCATTAAAATACGATTCACAGGAAGAATGTCTCCCAGAGCCACCTCCTGCTCCACACATGTGGTTAATCACAGCATCTGCATAGATTCGAACCTGAAAGAATTTATTGAAGAGAATGAGAGATCATGAAATTCTGTAGCACTGATTCAGAATTCAATTCATATATTGCCATGCAGTCACTGTTGGAATGAAGGAAGCCCAGTCAATTTGTGCACAGCAAGCTCCCACTGTGTCAATGTGATTACAGCGAGCCACGTTTCTGGATGACACCCAAAAGGATGGGAAGGCACGCGGTGAGTACTAAGACAAGGAGTCTGCAGAGGGATATAGACAGATGAAGCAAACAGGGAAGTACTCGGCAGATGGAATATAATGTGGGAAACTGTGAGGTGATGCACCTTGACCGGAAGAATACAGAAGTTGAATACTATTTAAATGGGAAAAATGGCAGAAAGCTGCAGATCAGAGGGATTGGGGAATCCTTACCCATGAATCATAAGAAGCTAGCATCTGAATTCAGCTGGTAATAGGGACGGCAAATGGAATGTGAGCCTTTATTTCAAAGGGAATGGAGTGGACAAGTAAGAGCTCTTTCCACAACTATACAAGGACAGAGATGGGAACAATTCCGATCCCCATGACCTAAGGAACGATACACTGACATTTCAGGCAGTCCTGTGAAGGTTCACTCTGTTGATTCCAAGGTTGGTCTGGAGGGACTGTCTTGTGAGGAAGGTTGAGGAGGTTGGGCCAATATTCAGTGGAGTTTAGAAGAATGAGAGGTGACCTGTTTGAAATGTACCAGATTCTTAGGGGGACCTGACAGGGCCAATGTGGAGGGGTTGGTTCTCCTTGTAGGAGGGTCTAGGACCAGAGGACATCATCTCAGAATGAAGGGTCAGTGCTTCCATCAGAGAGAGCAGTGAATCCATGGAATATTTTACTGCAAAGGCCTCCTGAGCCTGGGTTATTAAGTATATTCAAGGCTGAGAGAGACAGATTTTTAATCAGGAATGGAATGAAGGGTTGTGGGGAAAAGGCAGGAAAGTGGATTTCAGGATTATCAGATCAGCCATGCAATCATTGAGTGACAGAGCAGACTTGATGGGCCGAATGGCCTACACTGCCCCGAGACCTGATGGTCTCATGGTCTTTCTCCCTCAGGTCAGCTCCAGCTGATTCCATGTGACACAGTATTGTTCTTACCTGGACTAAGCTGGTCCACCTGGGCTCTCCTCTGCCTGATAAATACCCAACGCTCACAGCAGTCTGAACACCCCCCTACCCCAAGCCCATCAGTGCTGACCCTCGAACAGTACAGCACTCCTTCAGTACTGACCCTCTGATAGTGCAGCACTCCCTCAGTACTGACCCTCTGACAGTGAGGCACTCCCTCAGTACTGACC
>NC_063341.1:79836745-79837983 GCF_021869965.1 Rhincodon typus
GACAGTGCGGCACTCCCTCAGTACTGACCCTCTGACAGTGCGGCACTCCCTCAGTACTGACCCTCTAACAGTGCGGCACTCCCTCAGTACTGACCCTCCGACAGTGCGGCACTCCCTCAGTACTGACCCCCTGATAGTGCGGCACTCCCTCAGTACTGACCCTCTGGCAGTGTGGCACTCCCTCAGCACTGACCCTCCGACCTGTGAAGCAGGGTGAATCCAAAGGCTGTCGTTATGACACACAGTCCTTAATAAATCCCATGAGCAACTCAGGAGAAATGTCCTCACCCAGCAAGTGGTGGGATTGTGGGACTCTCTCCCACAGGGGGCAGGGAATGTGGAACTCTATTCCATGGCGGGGGGGGAGGTGCGGCGGAATGTGGGACTAAATCCCATGGGATGGGAGGTGGAATGTGGACTCTTTTTCCACAGCAAGGGGGGGGATTGTGGGACTCATTCCCACAGTGAGGAGATGATGGGAATACTGTGGATACATTGAGTGGGAAGCTGGATAAACACATGAATGGGAAAGGGACTGAAGGGTCTGCTGACAGGGTGAGATGACAAGGGGATGGGAAGACGTACATTTGGAGCAGAAACCCTAGCACAGAACAGGTGAGCCAAATGGCCTGTTTCACTGTGGAAATTGGGTATACAACTGATTGTTGGCTGGGACACAAATAATTGGATCTTTCTGAATGGAGTTGGCTCTATATTGGTTGTAAAGGAGCCGATAAAGACACCAATCACATTTCAAGATGACTGCTTGCTCCTGTTAGAGACAGGGAAAACCTGATCAATGCCCTTCAGGAAAGGATTGCATTGCTGGTGTAGAACAGTGAGTTGCACTGACTGGAAAGATAAAGCTTCATTGACCAACTTACTCCAACATTGTTGCACCTTGTCACCATGTCTTTGAATTCCTCCTCGTTGCCTGATCTCGAGCAAATTTTGTAACTGATTGGCTGGTACCGCTGCCACCAAGGTCTCCAGGGATCATTGAGGACAATGTGCTCATTGGGTGGAGAAACCTGTCACAGCAACACAAGCAGAACAAGTCGGGATGGAACCCGTTGGAATTTTAATTATCCTCAGCTCCCCGTCCCCAGTGACTAAACATTGACAAAATTACACTACATTCATCCAGAAAACTCCCAAATTCCTCCATGGACTCAACTTCATCTTTCCAATCACAACCTGTCCCTATCCCTGTCACCTACTCCAGCCCCTACACCCCC
>NC_063341.1:79838083-79838383 GCF_021869965.1 Rhincodon typus
CAGCCCCTACACCCCCTCCCTATCTCTGTAACCCCTTCCAGCCCCTATACCCCCTCCCTATCGCTGTAACCTCTTCCAGCCCCTACACCCCTCCCTATCTCTGTCATCTCCTCCAGCCCCTACACCCCTCCCTATCTCTGTAACCTCCTCCAGCCCCTACACCCCTCCCTATCTCTGTCACCTCCTCCAGCCCCTACACCCCTCCCTATCTCTGTCACCTCCTCCAGCCCCTACACCCCTCCCTATCTCTGTCACCTCCTCCAGCCCCTACACCCCTCCCTATCTCTGTCACCTCCTCCA
>NC_063341.1:79838483-79855813 GCF_021869965.1 Rhincodon typus
GAGGAAAGGTCACCGGACCCGAAACATTAACTCTGTTTTTTCCTTCACAGATGCTGCCGGACCTGCTGAGCTTTAGCAGCAATTTTGTTGTTGTTGTTTGGAAAATTAATATCAACTCATCTACTAGCTCATTTAAAAAAAACCCATCTCCAGACCCACTACTAGCTCATTTTAAAACCTTAAGATGAAGCCCAGCTGGACCTGGGGACCAATCAGCTCACGGCTCCATTAATTTGCTCAGTACTGCTTCTCATTTCATTGAGCTCCTCTCTCCCTTCAATCTCCAGGGTTATCGCTATTGGGTTATCAGGGTTATTGGGATGTTTTTTGCATGCCCCTCATTTCCTTATTATCTCCTATTAACACTCCATTCTCACCATCTAGCAGACCAACATTATCCTTACTTACTCTTTCCTTTTTGGATGCCTGTAGAAATCCTGCTGTCTGGTTTTATATTTCAAGGTAACCTCCTCTCGTCATCTGCTTTTTCCCTCTTGATTAACCTTCTGGTCATTCTCTGCCAACCTCTATTTTCTGACCAGTCATCTGACCTGCTATTTATCTCTGTGCAATTATGCTTTTTCCTTAAGTTTCATACTTTCTCTAACTTTAACTATTTATCCACTGTAAGACCGTAGCTATTCTAAAGTATCTCCTTAACTGTCTGCAGCTACTTTTGTACTGATCTATCTCCTAGCCTAATATTCCAGCTCACTTCAACAAGCTCAGTTTTCATTGTCATGTGGTTACCCTTATTTAAGTTTAAAACACTAGTCTTTGACCCAATCTTCTGCTTTTCAAACCGGATGTGAGATTCACTCATATTGTGGTCACTGCTAACTAAGGGTGCATTTACTCTGAGGTTATTAATTAACTCTGTCACATGACACAATACCAGATCCAGTATAATATGCTCTCTGGTTGGTTCTAGAATATGCTGCTCTAAGAAACCATCTCAGAGGCATTTGATGAGCTCCTCATTTAGGCAACTACTACCTATCTTATTTTTTCCAGTTTCTTTCTAGATTAAAGTCACTCAAGATTATTGCCCTCTCTTTATCACAAGCACTGAGGTAAGGCAGATGAGCTTACAGCCTGGAACTACAATGTGAAACTTTGTTGAGAGAAGGGCAGGACTGGCAGCTTAATATTCCAGGTTTTAGATGTTTCAGGCAAGATAGAGAGGGATGTAAAAGGGGTGGGGGAGTTGCCTTACTGATTAAGGAGAATGTCGCAACTGCACGAAGAAAAGACATCTTGCAGGGCTCATCCAGCAAGGCCTTATGGGTAGAACTCAGGAATAAGAAAGATGGAGTCACTATAGGTTATACTATAGCTTCCCAATAGCCAGTGGGAGATAGAGGAACAGACAACATAAGCAGATTATGGAAACATGTAAAAATAACAGGGTTTTTGTACTGGGTGATTTTAATGCCGTTCAATATTGACTGGGACTTCCTCAGTGGCAGGGGCTTAGATAGGACAGAATTTGTTAGGTGCATCCAGGGGTTTCTTGCCATGAAATGCCCTAGGCAAGTAGGATTATGAAAAATCCCAAGGCATTTCATACATGCATTAGGAGCAAGAGGGTAAGCAGAAAATGGGTAGGTCCACTGAAGGAGAAAAGAAGGAATTTATGCATGGAGCCAGAGAAAGTGGGTGAGGTCCTTAATAAATACTTCACATTGCCATCCACCAAGGAGAAGGACATGGGTGATCGTGAGATTAGGGAGGGGTATATTGATATTCTATTGATATTAAGGAGGCGGTGTTGGGTGTCTTGAAAAATATTAAGGTAGGTAAGTGCCAGGATCTGATGGATCTATCCCAGGACATTAAAAATGGCAAGAGGGGAGATTGCTGGGACCTTCCCAGAGATCTTTGTATCCTCTTTAGCCACAGGTAAGGCCCCAAAAGACAGGAGAAAAGCCAACATTGTTCCTTTGTTTAACAAGGGCAACAGGGACAATCCAGGAAATTATAGGCCGGTGAACTATACATCAGTGGTAGGGAAATCATTGGAGAAGATTCTTAGGAACAGGATTCACTCACATTTGAAAATGAATGGACTTATTAGGGATAGTCAGTGTTGTTTTATATGGACGATGTTTTACCTCACAAAACTGAATGAGTTTTTTGAGGAAGTGACAAAGGTGATTGATGAGGAGAGGGCATTGGATGTTGTTTACAGTGACTTTGCTAAAGCATTTGACAAAGCCCCTCATTGTAGGCTGGTCCAGAAGATTAAGTCACATGGAATACACTGTGAATTGGTCAGTTAGATATAAAATTGGCTCGGTCATAGAAGACAGAGAGTAATTGTGGAGGATGTTTTTCTTGCTAGAGGTCTGTGTCCAGTGGTGTTTTGCAAGAATCAGTGATGTTGTTTGTAATAAATCTGAATGGCTTGTATCAAAATGTAGGTGGTCTGGTTAGTAAGTTTGCAGATGACATGAAAATTGGTGAAGTTATGGATAGTGAGGAAAATTGTCAAAGGTTACAGCAGAACATAGATCAGTTGGAAAGTTGGACGGTGAAATGGCAGCTGGAGTTCAATCCAGACAAGTATGAGGTGAAGAATTTTGAGGTGAAATGCAAGAGTAAAGTAGATAGCAACTGGCTGGACTCTTCGGAGCACTGACATACAGGAAGGTCTACAGGTGCAAGTCCATAGCTCCATGATCTAATAGCAACACAAGTGGAAAAGGCCTACGGCATGCTTGCCTTCATTGGTCGGTCATTGAGTATAAAAGTTGGCAAGTCATGTTGCAGCTATATTAGTCTTTAGTTCTGGTCGTCACACTGTAGGAAGGATGTGGAAGCTTTGGAGAGGGTGCAGAAGAAGTTTACCAGATGTTTTCTGGATTACAGTGTGTTAG
The DNA here is from genome assembly GCF_021869965.1 of Rhincodon typus. Taxonomy (NCBI): domain Eukaryota; kingdom Metazoa; phylum Chordata; class Chondrichthyes; order Orectolobiformes; family Rhincodontidae; genus Rhincodon; species Rhincodon typus. Next base: position 79,841,363 of record NC_063341.1, read on the forward strand.
CTACAAGGAGAGGTTGGACAAACTTAGATTGTTTTTGCTAGAGTGTCAGAGCCTGAGAAGTATATAGAAGTATATAAATTTATGAGAGGCATGGATAGGGTGGATAGTCAGAGTCTTTTTCTAGGGTGGACATGTCAAATACTAGGGGGCATAGGTTTAAGGGGAGGGGGGAAAGTTTAAAGGAGACATGTGAGGCAGAGAGGGAGGTGGGTGCCTGGAATGCGCTGCCAGGGGAGGTGATAGAAGCAGATACAATCGTAATGTTGAAGACACATTTAGACAGGCACATGAACAGGCAGGGAATAGAGGGATACGGACCATGTGCAGGCAGATGGGATTAGTTTAGAATAACATCATGGTCAGCACAGACAACGTGGACGAAGGGCCTGTTCCTGTATTGTACTGTTCTACATTCTGTGTTCTAATTTAACACCTAACTTCTCATACTCCCTCAACAGTACCTCTTTCCTCGTTCATGTTGTTGGTCCAGATGTGGATCATTATGCGCCCCCCCCGACTTCCCACTGAGATTCTTCTCAAGCCCAAAGTACTTATTCCAAACCCTGGCAGAGGACAGAATCAATCTTCCTCATTACTCTGTGCTCTACTTCACTATGTTCCTTCTTATTTCATATGCCCCTCCATTTGAATGGCTTCCTGTTCCATCCCCAATTAGCATACTCCCCCTGCAGCTCTCACACTCATCCAGCCAAGCTGAGAGAACATCAAGCCTGTTGAACAGTAGCAGACACTGACCCTCCTGTTCCCCTGTCCTCTAGGTCACTCAGTCATACCTTCCTGTCCCTGACCATTTACCATACCAGAAGATCCTGACCTAAGGGACGAGACCAGCTCCTGCGATACATTTCCAATAACGTGGCCCTCCCTGAAGTGCCGCATGTTGGCCTCCAGCTCAATGACACTGAGGCAACGTTTCTGGAGCCACAAGCACTTACACCAGATGTGTTTTCCCTGGATTACACCTACGACCAGGAGCTCCCACATTCTGCAACTGCAGCACATCATCTGTCCCACCACGTCTAATATATGTTAAGTGATTCAGAATTGGTAAACTATGCATGTATAATTAATATAACCTGCACCTTCCAACAAGCTTTAGCACTGCCAGTACACTCTATAATCCTGTTGAAACATTACAATGTTCAGAATACCATTAAAACTTACAGTGCCTAATAATTTCAGTTACTGGTTTGCTGCATAACATTGGAAATCAAATGCTGGAGGATCTAAAAAGATTACACAGAAACAGACGTTTCCTTCCTGCACGTGACCAAACTCTCCACTCAGCACACTTCTTGTTTAAATCTTATTTAAAGTAACTCCTTCCCAGTGAATTCCCACTTTGGACCAAGTTCCCAAGTACAGTCACTCAGATTCTATCTCAGTCAGACCAAGACGCTCTCACACGGACCCTGTACTTTAAATCCTTCTCTTCCCTAGGATTGTGAGGAGTCACTCAGTAGCTTTCTTCCTGCTACAGGAATCAACAGCAACTGAGGCAGGAGATTTCAGGTGATTGATAGATAACTGCCACAATTTGTTCTCCCAGTAAAGTTGCTCAAATAAATGCTATAATGTCTTGATTTTTAAAATATTTTTACATCTGCTAATGCGTTTTCACCTCCCTACCTGAGTTTCATTTTCATTCAACCTGCAGTCTTAAGTGACTGGCTCTCCCATCAGTGAGGGGCATCTCATAGAACCACAGAATCCCTACTGTGTGGAAGCAGGCCATTTGGCCCATTCAGTTCAGTTGACACTGACCCTTCAAAAAGGATCCCACCCAGACCCGCCCCCATCCCTGTAACTCTGCATTTCCCATGGCTAATCCACTTAGCCTGCACAACTCTGAAGACTGTGGACAATTTAGCACGACCAATCCACCTAACCTGCACATCTTTATACTGTGGGAGGAAACTGGAACACCCAGAGGAAACCCACACAGACATGGGAGAATGTGCAAACTCCACACAGAGTTGCCTGAGGTGGGATCGAACGCGGGTTCCTGGCACTGTGAAGCAGCAGTGCTAACTACTGAGCCACCATGCTGTCCCTTCTGTCTCCGCCTACTTTGTAAAAATTTCTTAGATTTTGAACACCTTAATTAAATCTCCATTTGACCTTCCCTATTCAAAGGAGAGCTGTCCCAGTTTTTTTAATTTCTCCACATCACTCATCTCTGGTGTCAGCCAGGTATTCTCCAACTTGACCTGCTCTGTTTAAAGAAAAATTGCCTCCATTTCTGTGGCCATTACAATTTACTCTGAGAAGGGCGAATGGATTCCAGTGCCTACCTGAACACCCCCAAAACCATTGGGGGCCAAGTAACGCTCACACTCATCTGCAATATCTGTCCAGCGCCACGCAAATAAATGGACGATGGACGTCCGCCCAGGCACCATGAGGGGGTCGTATTGTGCCAAGCAGCCTCCAAGAAACACCAGCAGAATTAGAAGTTCCATCTTCATAGCAGAGTTGACTGAGTGGCCCCAGGAGCTCATAATTTATACTGTTATTTGAACAAACTATTAATTATCGTAATCAGAATATTCCAAATAACAGAAAAATCAATACTTGATAAAGGCTGAGTGCAACTGGACAGTAACATGGACTGTCCCACTCCAGTTTACATTGAATTGCAGCCCATTTGCTAAGCAATAATAATTAATCAACAAAGTAGAATTTTAGCTTAACAGCTGGCATTTACCTGAATCACACTTCTGTTACACAAAAAAAAAAGACATTGTATTTCCAGCAGAAAAAGCCCATTCAGCCCAACTGCTCCATGCTGGTGTTTTTCTTCCTCTTAATCCTCCTCAACCCTAGCCTTCATCTGACTCGATCAGCATGTCCATCGATTTCTTTCTCCCTTGTGTGTTGTCTCTCACTTCTTCATAAATAAATCAACAATATTCCTCTCAACCACTACGTGCGGGAATGGATGCCAACACATCCACACTTGAGTTAGAGATTTCTTTGGGATTCCCAATTGGATTTATTAGTATCTTGTTAAGTCCTACTTCTGCCTTGTAGTTTCAGTCTAACTCACAAGTGGAAACAATTTTTTTTAATGTCAGACCTGTCAAACCTTTTCTTAAATTTAACAACCTCATGAGACTCCTTCGCCTGAGAAAAGATCCAAAAATCCTTTGCGTCCTTTCCTGATGGGTATAACTTCTCAGTGTTGTTACCATCTTCATACATTGTATTTACAGGTTCTCCACAGCCCATGTATCATCTGTGTGGTCTCACCAAAGTTTGGTGCAGGTTTAACATGATTTCTTCAATTCTATATTTCTTGGAAGGAGCCCCACCAATTTCATTTCAGAATTTTTTTCCAGCTTGGAAAAAAGAATTTGCAGGACGTTGATGTCACTGGCTGGGCTGGCATATATTGCACATCCCTAGTTGCCCTTGAGAAGGTGATATTGAGCTGCCTTCTTGAACCGCTGCAGTCCATGTGCTGTGGCTAGACCCACAATGCCATTAGGGTGAGAATTCCTGGATTTTGACCAAGCAACAGTGAAGGAACGGCGATATATTTCCAAGTCAGGATGATGAGTGGCTTGGAGGGGAACTTGGAGGTGGTGGTGTTCCCATGTATCTGCTGCTGTTGTCCTTCTAGATGGAAGTGGTCGTGGGTTTGGAAGGTGCTGTCTGAGGATCTTTGGTGAATTTCTGCAATGCATCTTGTAGATGGCACACACTGCTGTTACTGAGCGTCGGTGGTGGAGGGAGTGGATGTTTGTGGATGTGGTGCCAATTAAGAGGGCTGCTTTGTCCTGGATGGTGTCAAACGTCTTGAGTGTTGTTGGGGCTGAACCCATCCAGGCAGGTGGGGAGTATCCCATCACACTCCTGACTTGTCCTCCTGACACCCATTGATTCCAGTTTTGTCAGGAATCCTTGATTCCACACTTGGTTAAATGTGATGTTGATTTCAAGGACTATCACTCTCACCTCGCCTCTGGAATTCAGCTTTTTTGTCCATGTTTGAACCAAGGCTGCAATGAGGTCAGGAGCTGAGTGGCCCTGGTGGAACCCAAACTGGGCGTCACTGAGCAGGTTATTGCTGAGCAGGTGCTGCTTGATAGCGCTGTTACTGACACCTTCCATCACTTTACTGATGATCGAGAATAGACTGATGGGGCGGTAATTGGCCGGGTTGGATTTGTCCTGCTTTTTGTGTACAGGACATACCGGGGCAATTTTTCACATTGTTGTAACTGTACCAGAACATCATGACTAGGGGAGAAATAAGGTCTGGAGGATAATGCTACAACCCTATAGCTGGAGTGTTATCAGGGGTGCGTAGCCTTTGCAGTATCCAGTGCCTCCAACTGATTCTTGATGTTATATGGAGTAAATCGAATTGTCTGAAATCTGGCAACTGTGCTGCTGCAGACCCAGTGATGGCTCAATGTACAGGTTCCTCAGCACAGGAGCCCAGAGCTTGTCTACTCTCTCCGCGTTACTTTTTTTAAATCTTTCTATGCTTTGTTTTTAATGTTTCCATTTGTTATGGTACCTTACCTTCTTTTAATGATTTCCATGGAAGGTATCTTCTCCCAACCCAGGCCCAGCAACAACATGGCTTCCAATAGCCCAGAATGTTGGTATAAGCTTGGCAGGATAGTCTCCCAGTGGGGTAATCTCCCAATATGCCGCTCTTGTCCCGGAGGGCCGGTCTCACCCAATCATTGAGGTCTTCAGTGCCTTCTGGGTATTCCAGCAGCAAGGAATGAAGATCTAGTCCCGGCCTGGAGCCTTGTCTCAGTGTGGTGGTAAAATCTCAGCCCAGCATGGTGGCTTCAACCCAATTTTCCAACATACCCTGAACCCAGGAGCTATAAATTGAACTGTAATGAACTTTTACCTTATTTTCCTTCTTATTTATGACTTCTGTCATTAACATAGGTGCCATGGTATGGCGACTTATAAAGCTTTTCACTGTTTTTTTATAAAAATACGTGACAATAAATAGTTATTCTATTCTACCTCTGGAGGAGGCCAAGATGGATCATCCACTCGGCACTTCTGGCTGAAGATTGCTGCAAAAGCTTCAGCCTTATCTTTTGCACTGATGTGCTGGGTTTTTCCATCATTGAGGATGGGGATATTTGTGGAGTCTCCTCCTCCCAGGAGATATTTATTTGTCCACCAAGTTCATGACTGATGTGGCAGGACTGCAGAGCTTAGATCTGATTTGTTGGTTGGGGGATCGCTTTGTTCTGTCTATCATTTGCTGCTTATGCTGTTTGAAATGGAAGTAGTCCTGTTTGGTAGCTTCACCAGGTTGACACTTCATGTTCAGATATACCTGGTGCTGCTCCTGGCCTGCCCTCCCGCACTCTCCATTGAACCTGGGTTGATCCCCTGGCTTGATGGTAATGGTTGAGTGGGGGATATGCTGGGCCATGAGGTTACAGATTGTGCTGGGGTATAATTCTGCTACTGTTGATGGCCCACAGCGCCTCATGGGTACCCTGTCTTGAGTTGCTAAATCTGTGCAAAGTCTGCCGCATTTAGCACGGTGATAGTGCCACAGAACATGATGGAGGGTATTCACAATGTGAAGAGTTGTCAGCCACATTTTTCCCTCACCACCTGCCACAGACCATGTGTAGCAGTTATATCCTTTAGGACCCGACCAGCTCGATCAGTAGTACTGCTGCTGAGCCACTGTTGGTGGTGGACATTGAAATCCCCCACCCAGAGTACATTTTGTGCCCTTGCCATCCTCAGTGCTTTCTCTAAGTGTTGTTTAACATGGAGGGGTACTGATTCATCAGCCGAGGGAGGACAAAGCAACCAGCAAGCGGTTTCCTTACCCTTGGGGTCCACGTCTATAGATCCCTCAAAGTTGCTACCCGAATTGATAGGGTCATAAAGAAGGCGTACGGTGTGTTGGCTTTCATTGGCAGGGGAATTGAGTTTAAGAGCCACGAGGTTATGCTGCAGCTCTATAAAACTCTGGTTAGACTACATTTGGAATACCGTGTTCAGTTCTGGTCGTATGGAGTATAGGATGTAGGAGCTTCAGAGAAGGTGCAGAGGAGATTTACCAGGATGCTGCCTGGACTGGAGGGCAGGTCGTATGAGGGAAGGTTGAGGGAGCTAGGCTTTTTTCATTGGAGTGAAGAAGGATGAGAGGTGACTTCAGAGAGGTGTGCAAGATGATGAGAGGCATAGATAGAGTGGATAGTCAGAGACTTTTTCCCAGGGCAGAAATGAGGGGGTATAATTTTAAGGTGATTGGAGGAAGATGCAGGGGAGGTATCAGAGGTAGGTTCTTCACACAGAGAGTGGGTGTGTGCGTGGAATGCGCTGCCGGCGGTGGTAGTGGAGTCAGGTACATTAGGGCCATTCAAGCGACTCTTGGATAGGCACATGGATGATAGTAAAATGAAGGGTATGCAGGGTAGTTTGATCTTAGATTAGGATAATAGGTTGGCAGAATATTGTGGGCCGATGGGCCTGTACTGTTTTATGTTTAAACTGAAGCCATTAGATTTTATGGGGTCTAGAGTCAATCTTGAGGACTCCCAGGGCAACTCCCTGCTGACTGTATCCCACCGTGCTACCACCTCTGCTGGGTCTGTCCTGCCAGTGGGACAGAACATATCCAGGGTTAATAGTATAGACTGAAAGGTAACAAAATGGAGAAACTGCAATCCAAGGTGGGAGACACTTGCCAGCTTTTGAGCTGTAAACTTGTTGGGAATTATTCCAGGTGTTGGCTGTAATTTGGCTTCAAACATTTTTATTTCTTGCTTTGAACACATTACCAATAAAAATACAACTGTGGTGCAGGTTTCAATAAGGTGACAAAACTCTCATTCCCACCAGCACACAAGGACATCATAATTAGAACATTCCCTTGAAATGTTAACCAGGATGATGTGTGTGTGTTGGAGGGGTGGGGGTGGTGGTGGAGGCGTCATTGACAAGGTGCAAGTTGCCCTCCCTAACTGCCCCTGAACTGAATGGCTTGCTCAGCCATTTCAGAGAGGAGTTAAGAGTCAGTCAACTTGCTGTGGGGCTGGAGTCACATGTAGACAAGGTCAGGTAAGTATAGAATATTTCCTTCCCCAAAATACATCAGTGAATCAGATGGGTTTTTAGCTTGTCTTCATAATGATGACAGTTGTATTAATTAAATTTTAATTTCAACCAGCTACCTTGTGGGATTTGAACCTGTGGCAGTAACCTGGGTTTTCAGATTGCTAGCCCAGTGGAGATGCCATTTCACCACTGCCTTTCCAACTTTCAAAACCGTAAAACATGGACGGGCCTCTCAAAGGTGACATTAGGAGACACGTCTTCCCACAAGGGGAAATCCAGAACTCTCTTTTCCCAAAAAAACCTGTGCGGGAGTTTGTCGTGGGGCGGTCTCACAAATATTTCAAACCTCCAAGTCCAACAGATATTTGTTGGGTAAGAGTGTTAATTGATTTTGGAACAGACAAACAGACGTAGTTCAGATACAGATCACCCATGATCTAATCAAATGGCAGAGTGGAGCAGAAAGGCCAAGTCTTGATTGGAATTATTATTTATTACAAAGGGAATGGAATACAGTCAGGGAGGGCATTCCTCAGTTAAACAGAATACGGTGAGGTGTCATTTAGAGAACTGTGTATATTATTATCTCCTGACTTAATGAAAGGGTGTAAATACATTGGAATTAATTCAGAAAAGGTTTATTATACTAGTTGGGAGGTGTGGCTGGATGGTAATGTCACTGGACCAGCAACCCAGAACTTCCGGCTCATGCTCTGAGGAGATGAGTTGAAATTCCACCATGGTAACTGGTGGAATTTAGGAATCTGCCAGACTTACCTTGGTCTGGCCTAAACGTGAATCCAGTCCCACAGCAAACGTAGGTGATCCTCCATTTACAAAAGTGAGGTGATGCATTTTGGAAGGTGAGTACAGGTAGAAACTATACAGTGAGTGGCAGAACCCTTAGGAGTACTGATATGCAGAGGGATCTGGGTGAGCAGGTCCATGGAACACTGAAGGTGGCGGTGCAGGTAGATAAGGTACAAAAAAGGCCTATGGCATGCTTGTCTTCATTGGACGGTGCATTAAGTATAAGGATAAGCAAGTTGTGCTGCATTACAGAACTTTAGTTAGGCCACACTTGGAGTATTCTGTACAGTTCTTGTCACCATACTACCAGTTCTGAAGAAGGTCACTTAATCAGAAACATTAACTCTGCTTTTACTCCACAGATGCTGCCAGACCTGCTGAGTTTCTCTAGCAATTTCGGTTTTTGTTTCAGATTTCCAGCATCTGTGGTTCTTTGCTTCTTTTTTCCCATTATCAACAAAATCAGATGACATGGATCGAAAAAAACAAATTGAATAACAAAAGCACAGCACTGAGACACCAGCTTTTATTTTCATTGAACACATTCATTTAAAGCGAGAATTCAACAACCGACTGCAGACACTGACATTTTCCCAAGGTACAAAACATCAACAGCATCCCAAAGATGGTGGCTTTTAAAAATGGAACGAGGACTTCCTTATAGTGCTGGCTACCGTCTCTCAGATTTGCAATTTTTCCCAGAGAGCTATAATCAAACACTTCATCAGAACTCAGATGGCAACATTCGGCATCCAGAAACAGTGCTGTTTACCCTCATCCTGGCTCTTTAACTCAAGCTTGAACATTTCTAAACCCGGTGATAGTAGGATACCAGAAGCACAATCAAACATTCAGGATATTCACGGGTCAAGACAGTTCTTCATTCATCCTGTACAAGAAGCAACAGGACAGTGCCCAAACTATGAGCAAAGGCTGGATATGCTGGAGGGCTCTTTCCAGCAAACAGAAAGCAGAGGGGTGATCTGATTGATAACCATATAATTCTGAAAGAGTCTGAGTACATAGGGAGTAAATAATTCCATTAGTGGGAAACACCAGAACTCAGGGCCATTAATTAAGACCCATCTTAACAAATCCAACAGGGAAGTCAGGAGAAACCTCTTTACTCAGTGGGGAGACCGGAACTCATTACCATGGTAAGTGGTGGATGGGAACAGCATCAATACATTTGAGAGAAAGGTGGACAAATGTGGAAAAACAGCAGAGAAGGATCTGCTCAGAGATACTAAAAACTGCAGATGCTGGAGTCAGAGATAACAGTGTGTGGAGCTGGAGGAACACAGCAGGCCAGGCAGCATCAGAAGAGCAGGAAAGCGGACGTTTCAGGTTGAGACCCTTTTTCAGAAACGGAGGAGGGGGAAGGGAGCTCAGAAATAGAGATAGGAGGGGTGGGCATGGGGATAGGCGAGTGCAGGTAGGGAGTGGTAGGGATTGGTCAGTGAGGTGGGAGTAGCGGATACAAGGGAGAGAAGATGGACAGGCTGTGTCAGGTCAAGGAGGCAGGGATGAGAGGGAGGCTTGGACATGGGAGGAGGCCCGGGGTGGGGTGATTTTGAAACTGGTAAAATCCACATTTAGGCCATCAGGCTGTAGGCTCCCCAAGGCGGAATATGAGGTGCTGCTCTGCCAGTTTGCAGGTGGAATCATTGTGACACTGGAGGCAGTCCAGGATCTGCTGATATGTTGTATAGGGCCTTGGTGAAACCACACCTGGAATATTGTGTGCAGTTTTGGTCTCCTTTTCTGAGGAAGGATGGTCTTGCTCTCGGAGTACAGCGAAGGTTTACCAGGCTGATTCCAGGGATGGCAGGTCTGAGATATGAGGAGAGATTGACTAGGTTAGGATTGTTTTCGCTAGAGTTCAGACGAATGAGGGGTGTCTCACTGATTTGCAAAATTCTAACAGGACTGGACAGGGTAGATGCAGGGAGGATGTTCCCGATGGTGGGTATGACCAGAACCAGGGGTCACAGTATGAGGATTCAGGGTAGACCATTTAGGATGGAGATGAGGAGGCATTTCTTCACCCAGAGTGGTGAGCCTGTGGAATTCATTACCACAGGAAATAGTTGATGCCAAAACATTGAATGTATTCAAGAGGCGACGAGATATAGCACTTGGAACGAATGGGATCAAAGGTTATGGGGAGAAAGCAGGGTTAGGCTAATGAGTTGGATGATCAGCCATGATCGTGATATATGGCACAGCAGGCTCGAAGGGCCGAATGGCCTCCTCCTGCTCCTATCTTCTCTGTTTCTATCTAGACGAGATGAAGAGGGCGTGTGAGAAAGTTGCTGTGGTGTAGAAATGCCAATGAGGCTAGACACAAGTATGGCAGGTAGAGCTTACTGCCTGCTTCATTACTGCTACCACAGCAAGATTATATCTTAATACGGCCATGAGGTGCTGGAACATGGGTAGGTCTGTCCTTCACTCTGGGAAAACAGGACAGAGGAAACAGAAAGCCACTAATCGATCTCTGGTTTTGCTGACAAAAAGGTTTTCATCTTTCATTCATCTATTGATCAATATTTGCCAAATAATCCTGAGTGCTCAAATAATCTCAAGAAGTGAGATCTCCTGACACAGCCTCTTTGTCCCAGGGACTGGAAAGAATCATATCTCTCCATCAAAACTCCCCTTGCAATCCCTGTCCCACACACTAATTAGCTGGGGTTTAATCTTTTTTATAAACCCTCCCAGGTGGTGATATTGTGTGAAATGTGAGGCACAGGCAGCAGGACTGGACAGACCAGGGTTTATTGCTGCATATCCTGATCGGAGCAATGACAACTTAGATTAATTGTGCAAAAAACTTCCACAGGCAACTGGAATTGCGATTGGGTTACTGATCCAACAGCACTCATAAACTGTCTCTCACTCCTGCTCATGTCACCACAGGGCAAATGGGCTGTGGGTCAGATCTGTTCAAACCTCAGCATCACTGCAGCATTCGAGTTTCTGACACACACCATGCTCCAAAGCAGGAAGAATAAATAAGGGCTGAGTGCATGTGTGCACGCAATGTCTTGGATGTAGTGGATTGTTTACAAGTCACAGCAGCAGAGGCATTTCTAAAAAGTGACCATGACTGATCTGAAAATTAAAATCAAGTTAACTGAACCAAAGAAATAACAGACCGAGTTACTGAGAGACGCCCTGTCCCCCCACTAATTCTCAATTAAATGAACGGCAGAAGCAGCAATGCTGTCTTTTGAGTCATTGTGTTTTATACATAAAAGGATACATAATAAAGGATACACTGCATTATCACTGCCCCAAACTGATGATTGGGCATTTACTGTGAACAGTGTGAACTGTAACCAAGAGAAAAACATAAAACATCAACTAGTCTCAAAAGCTTGCTCTACGAGTCACACGAGCAACATTATGTGATGAGCAGAGCCGAAGACCCACCATACAACCCTCTGATCTTCACTTCCCTTGGCCTCTCTTGCCTTCTGCTGAATCTTGCTTTGGCCGTGCAGAGCGGGCAAATTGCTGTAAAATCGTTAAGGACCAACGCCAGGGACAGTTGAAGTAACATTGATGACAACTAGTTTAAGAGATATGAACCAGGAAAAGAAGCAGACCCTCTGGCCTATTTAGCACTGCACCACTGAATATGATCCTGGCTGATGACAAGTTTCAACTCCACTTTCCTGGCTATTCCTCAATTACCAGAGATCAAGAATCAGTCTATCCCAGTCTGAACTATACTCAATGATGGAGGAACCCTTGGAGGTAGAGAATTCAAACCACACAACCCCCACCCCAAATAGAAGTATTTATCATCTCAGTCTTAAATGATCAGCCCCTTATTCGGAGACTGTGATCCTGTGTTCCAAATTCCGCAGTGTTTACCTGTTAATCCCCTTCAGAGCCCTGTTTCAACTCATTTTTCTAAAATCCAGAGAATACAGATTCAATTCACTCAGTCTCTCATCATAGGACAACACTCTCAACCCACAAACTAATGCAGCAAACCTTCCATTTACCAGCTCCATGGCAAGTCTGTCCCTCCTTAAATATGAAGACTAAAAACTGCAGACATTCCACATGTTGTCTGACCAAAGATCTGTACAACTGCAGGAAGACTTTATTCCAGTACTCCGAGAGCCTAGTACAGGACATTGGTAAGGCCACTTTTGGTGTAGAATATTATTAAATTGTAGAGGGTGCAGAAAAGATTTACCAGGATGTTAGTGGGACTGGAGGGTTTGAGTTATAAAGCGAGACTGGATAGGCTGTGACTTTTTTCACTGGAGTGTAGGATATTGAGGGGTAACCTGATAGCAGTTTGCAAAATCATGAGGGGGGATAGATAAGGTGAATAGCAAAGGTCTTTTCCCCAGGGTGGGGGAGTTTGAAATTACAGGGCATAAATTTAAGGTGAGAAGAAACGATTTAAAAGGGACCTGAGGGGAAACCTTTTCACACACACAGAGTGATTCACGTGTGTGGAATGAAGTGCCAGAGGGAAGTGGTAGATGCAGGTACAGTTACAACATTTAAAAGACATTTGGATATGAATAGGAAAGGATTAGAGGGATATGGGCCAAACATGGGCAAGTGGGACTAGTTTAGTTTGGGAATCCTGGTCAGCATGGGTGAGTCGGACTGAAGGAAATAAAAACCGAAAGAACTGCGGATGCTGTAAATCAGGAACAAAAACAAAGTTGCTGGAAAAGCTCATCAGGTCTGGCAGCATCTGTGAAGAAAAAAAATCAGACTTAATGTTTCGGCTCCAGTGACCCTTCCTGAGTTGAGGATCCAAAACATTAACTGATTTTTTTTCCTTAACAGATGCTGCCAGACCTGCTGAGCTTCCAGCAACTTCTGTTTTTGGACTGAAGTGTCTGTTTCTGTGCTGTATAGCTCTATAATGAAGCCCAAAGTGCTATTTGCTGTCTTAATCATCTGTTGTATCTGCTGGCCAACTTTATGTTCCTTATGTGAACTCTATATGTCTCTCTGAACATCAACTCCTATGAGTTTCACATGTTTAAAAATATTCTGCTCTACTGTTCTGACTGCCTTTAAAGGTAGATAGTATACACAAGTCTAAATCAGACACAAATATTAAAATACTAAGATACGGGAACTAAAGAAGCACAGATGTCTCACAGGGGCTGAAATATAGAGAAGGGAGAGGTTCTGGAGTGATCTGAAAACAGGGATGAAGAAAATCTTCATAAGCAGCAGCAATTTGGTCTAAAAAGATATTTGCTAAACATTTTATTCTGCTTAAAGTTTAGACTGGACAGGAATCAAGAACTAGTTATTCTTTAGAACGATTATTTTTGACCACAAGCTAAGTATCCTGAAAAATTTTGGTTCCAGCCTGTAGCCGGGTAGACATTCCAAAATATTAATCAGCAAATCAGCTGTTAAACTTTCATCCTGTCTTGAAAGCAGAGATGCAATTCAGCAGGTAACATAATCAGTTATAATGGAGATTGTCAGTAGTTATCATTTAACTGGGTTATAAAATCCTGCAGAAACAGGATTAACACTAACATAAAGGTTAGTATTGTATCAAACATGGAATCCAACTTTAAACAGAACAAGTGTAAAAAGAGATAGTGGTTGCAGAATTGGAGAGCTACATCCAGTTTGCAAGCGGGATCCCAAGCCTCCTGTTACATGTAATTTTAATACTCTGTCTCACTCCTAACATTGTTGCAATAAAGCTCAACACTAATAAGAGGAACAGGGCCTCACCTTTCAAAGAGGCACTTTACGGCCTTCTGGACTCATCAGTTTAAATTGCAATCTCTGTCCTCACTTACTCAGCCAGCAGTTACTGCCATTTACACCTCCTCTAGACCCATCTTTTAATATTTACTTGTTCCATTCCCAACCCATTTTGCCTTATGCTAACATCCCTGTATAAATTCATCGCTTTTGCCCTCCACCCCATCATTTCCTCTTCATACTCACAACCCTTTTCCAGAGTTTGCTAGAACCAATTCCATCTCTAACTTCTCTCTGTTCTGACCGAAGGTCCTTGACCTGAATTATTAACTGTGTTTCTCTGTACAATTGCTGCGACCTTCCAAGAACTGCCACTATGTTTGTTTTAATTTCAAAGTTCCAGCATCTATAAAGCTCTGATTAAGCAGAAGAAAAATATTTGCTCTACTTGGCAACATGATTAAACCATCAAATCTAGAGTAGTGAAATATTAACAGGAAGGAATTAAAAATATCTGAGTGAATTAAACACACAGACTCCCCATAATATGTTATCTGGCAAGACTGGAGAGTTGGCACTGTTCTCTTCAAGGCAGAGAAAGTTATGAGGAGTTTTAATAGATGTGTTCAAAAATATGGAAGGTTTAGATAAAGTAAATAAGAAAAAATCTGTTTCCAGTGGCAGGATTGGACAGTTACCGGGGACAGATTTAAGACAAGAGGGGACTCAGTACAACACAAAGTTCCACCATGTTGTGTTCACGTTATCACAGTTACATAGCTCTTCCTCAAGGTTTTTCCTTGCCTACTTGATGTTCTCGAACTACGATGCTGAAAA
>NC_063341.1:79855913-79893746 GCF_021869965.1 Rhincodon typus
GGTTTTTCCTTGCCTACTTGATGTTCTCGAACTACGATGCTGAAAATCGCTTTTTCTCATTAAGAGCTTCAATTTCAAGGAGGAAATTTCAGATCAATCCACATCCAACAAGCTGCTCTGAAAATTCTGCTCATATTTTATAGCTGCGACAGATTCCATCACAACAGCCAAGATAATCCACACCATTCAAAAACAATTAGCATCACTAAATAAGACAACACAAAGCATTTTCAAAGAATGTCAGTTCACCTTATCTTAAAGAATGCTTTCAAATCTTTCCAGATCCAGACCTTTAGCAAAAACTAATCAATTCTTCCTTAGGTCTTACTCCGTTTGGTCAAGCAGTAGCGAAAGTCTAGACTGCAGCTGAGCTGAAGCCAAGGGGTGGGCATGAATGGAGCTTCGGCCAGCAATAATTAGCTGGTTTATATCTGGTCACTAGTACACAGAACAATGATAAAGGACCTTCTGGCTACCAACTGTAATCAGCTCCCAGGTAGCTGAACAGCTTGGGAATGTGAAAGAGACAAGGAGAAACTACCAGATCTCTGCAAGGCTGGGAGCTGTCTCTTCTCTCTCTCCAGTAACATGATGTGGAGATGCCGGTGTTGGACTGGGATGGACAAAGTCATTAGACACCAGGTTATTGTCCAACAAGTTTATTTAAAGTGATTTTAAATAAACCTGTTGGATAATAACCTGGTGTCATCTGACTTTTGACTTTCTCCAGCAACAACCACTCTAAGCCTGAAGAAAGCTATTTTGTTTTTCCTGCAGCTGTCAATGTATGCTCTGGCTCTTGACCAGGAAGTTAGAGTCTTTACAAGTGTCAACCAATCACTCTGTACCTCCTGCAAACAAGTGAGTGCAGCTGGAGAAGGATGACAGAGCAGCAAGTCCTGACAACCCAACAGGCCCATTTCAGTGACCCCTGTAGACAGAAAACATTGAACTGCCTTCCCAATTTTATTCTCCACCCAAACACGCTCTGTTTTTCCCAGTGCGGGTCTGTCGGTAGGGGGGGGGGCGATGTTTAAACAGTGGGGTTAGAACTTCTACTAGTTCCGGTCATTGGTTCATAATTGTAATTAGAATCTATTTGTCTATAATAAACAGTTATTCTTGTTAAGTGCAGAAGTCTGTTCATTACATTCTGTCAACCTAGATCTGAATGACACGTAAATTGAGGAATTCTTCAGCTTTTTAAAATTTTTAACTTTTTGATGACTTCAGGAAAAGCAGGACTTGAAATTTAGCGCAATACCCCAGTGATTCATGACAATGATGATAGCTATCAAAAGGGAATTGGGTAAATAGTTAAAGGGGATGATATTCAGGCCCATTGGGAGAGAGCTGGGGAGTGAGCAGGGTCTTTCAAAGAGCCAACACAAGCACAATGGGCCAAATGCTTTTGTCCTATGCAGCACAATTCTATAAACTGCAATTCTTTCCCTCTACAACATCTCATCCCCTTTTGAAAGTTATTATTGAATCTGTTTCCACTGCTCTTTTAGGTAGCTTGTTTCAGATCCCAACAACTCACTGTGACAAGATACCCCTCATTCAAAAATTCCCCTTTTCCCAATTCTCTTCAATCTGAATTCCACTGGTGACAGGCCCCCTGCATGGGAAAGGGTTGTTCTAAACACTGTCCATTCTGACTACTCGGTTGGTTATTTTTACTCCACTCTGGCATGGTAATAATTATAATCTCCAGGAATTACTGATAAAGAGCCCCCTTTCTCAGGTCATTGGAATTCCCACTGTTCTATGAAAGGATACAACCACCATTGGTTTCTCTTTGAGCTGAAACCCATTGACTTCTTTGAGGGCTTTGGCTGCAGCTCTCTCGTTAGGAAGCCCAACGAAGGCTTGCCCCTTCATTCTTCCTTCTTTCATCAATCGGATGTCAAACCTGCAAAGGCAGAACAACTTTGTTTTATTAAAGACAACGCATCATTCAAATTCAAAACCAACAGAAGAGATATTGGTTCATTCATAGACAGCCATTCAACATCTTTTTCCAATGATCTGGACTATGTGCTCCCTGGTCTACATTAGCTGCTGCATTCCTGCATTCAAATTCGTCTGTGACTTCGAGTCCTGGCTATCTCTGTAACTTTCACCAAGCTTACAATTTTTCCTAGGTTTGTTTCTTCCTCCAGTTACAATGCCGTTCCCTACCTCTGTGATGCTGTCCAGCTCTACATCTTTCAACATATCTGGACTTATCTAATTCTGGCCACTTATCCACCCCCCGATTTTTGTCGCCCCACCACTGAGCTTATCTCCAGTTGATGGAGGACTTGAGCTCTAGAATTCCCTCCCTAAGTCTCCTTGCCTTTCCATCTCACTTTCGTTTCTCAAGACACTGCTCAAAATTTACCTCTTTATCCAAACTTTTGGCTACCTATCCTAACATTTTCTTGCATGGATCCATTTGTTTGTGAAGGAACTTGGGACGTTTCTTTAAAAGGTGAAAATCAATTATAAACAGAATAATTTAATTGTAGAATAGAACTTCTACAACATTTAAGTTTTAATAGTTATTTGGCAGGACAAAACTTTAGTATCACTTAAAAAAAAAAGTTGAAGTGTGATGGAATACTCTCCGTTTGCCTGGAATGGGTTCAGGCCCAATAACACTCAAGAAGCTTGACACCATCCAGGACACAGCAGCCCACTTGATTGGTACTACATCCACAAGCATTCACTCCCTCCATCACCGACGCTCAGTAGCAGCAGTGTGTACTACCTACAAGATGCACTGCAGAAATTCACCAAAGATCCTCAGACAGCACCTTCCAATTCCACGACCCTTCCATCTAGAAGAACAAAGGCAGCAGGATACATGGGAACACCACCCTCTTGCAAATTCCCCTCCAAAGATATTCACCATCCCGACTTGGAAATATATCGCCGTTCCTTCACTGTCATGACTCAAATTCCAGGAAATCCATCCCTAATGGCATTGTGGGTCAACCTAAAGCACATGGACTGCAGCGGTTCAAGACGACAGCTCACCACCACCTTCTCAAGGGCAACTAGGGACGGATAAAAATGCTGGCCCAGCTAGCGACACCCACATCCTAAATGTGAATTTTTTTAAAAAAAAGAATGCTTTGTGCCTTGCAGCCATCAGGACATTTTGCAAGAATACAATCTCAAAGGGAAAAACAACATTTATAGTGCATGAGGAGAGTGCTGATTGGTTGGCGAGTGGATTCTTAATTGGTAGGGGTGTTGTCATGGAGAATGCAACCATTAATGCTGATTGACAGTCAACAGCCAAGCTATGTTTAACGGTCAGTCAGGTTTACAGTGTGCTGCATTAGTGAGTATTGGAAGTTACATATATTCATACACAGTGCCTGGTTGCAGAGGGGTTGGAACTGTGTGGGAGCACACTTTCCTGAGTTGCTTGGGTGAGTTTGGAAAATAAGGAATGACATCACAGGAAAATTGTGCAGCTGCTGTTAGGGACTGTGTTTCAACCCCAGGAATTATAAAGTAGCAGAGGGACAGGAAGAATTTACAGACAAAGGAGAGGGGAGCTGATTTGTCAGTAACGGCAAAGAATCCTTCTTTCTACAAATCTACAGTTTAGAATTAGATTTAGAAGTTGCTGGAAAAGCTCAGCAGGTCTGGCAGCATCTGTAAAGAAAAAAATCAGAGTTAACATTGCTGGTCCGGTGACCCTTCCTCAGAATGGTCACTGGACCCAAAACGTTAACTGATTTTTTTCTTCACAGATGCAGCCAGATCTGCTGACCTTTTCCAGCAACTTCTATTTTTGTTCCTGATTTACAGCAGTTAATTCAGTTTTTATACAGTTCAGAATTAATAAACAAACACAGATCATTTTCTAGGAGATAGTAAGAACTGCCAATGCTGGAGTCAGAGATAACACAGTGTGGAGCTGGAGGAACACAGCAGGCCACGCAGCATCAGAGGAGCAGGAAAGCTGACGTTTCGGGTCGGGATCCTTCTTCAGAAATGGGGGAGGGGGAAGGGAGCTCAGAAATAAATAGAGAGAGGAGGGGTGGGGCTGGGGAAGATATGTGGGATGGTGATAGGTGAGTGCAGGAAGGCAGTGGTGGGGATTGGTCAGTGAGGTGGGAGAGAAGACGGACAGGTCAAGGAGGCGGGGATGAGGGGGGCTGGGGAAGGTAGACAGCAGAAACCTGAGCGTTACATATACTGCAGCATGTGATAAGTCTCAGACCCTCCTGGCAGGCTGGATGGCCACATCTGCAGGATGCACCACCATTTTAAATCAGCTTGAGCACTCAGACTTGAGTTTGATCGTTGGCTGGAGGAATGGCAGTGAATCAATGAGGTTTGGAGTTGACACAGTGTGGAGCTGGAGGAACACAGCAGGCCAGGCAGCTTTTCTGAAGAAGGATCCCAACCGAAACGTCAGCTTTCGTGCTCCTCTGATGCTGCCTGGCCTGCTGCGTTCCTCCAGCTCCACACTGTGTTATCTCTGACTCCAGCATCGGCAGTTCTTAGTATCGCCAGGTTTGGAGTTGTGTAGATATTAGACATTTTCAGACATGGTCGAAATGCAGACAAATGAAGTGCATTTATGGAAGGACTAGGTGGTCTCCATTAGAAGACAGGAGACACACATGCAGTCAGGAAAGTCCCAGAATGAATGGTGAATGATGCTACCTCTGGGGAGCGTAGCTACAGCCCACTGCCCAGCAGGTGAGGAGAAAGAGACGAAGGAGCTATACTGGTAGGAATGTAGTAGTGAGGAATACGGACAGGCAGTTTGACAGTTGCAGATGTGACTTCAAGATGGTGTGTTACCTCCCTTGGACCAGGGTCAAGAATGTCACTGAATGGCTGCAGGGCATTCTGAAGGGGGAGGATGAATAGTCAGACATTGTGGTTCACACTGGGACCAATGACACTGGAAGAAAATGAATGGAAGCTGCTTTTGTGACTGGAAGCTGTGTGTCAAGTGTTGTGCTGCAGGGCTCAGTGCTAGGCTCCTTACTGTTTCTAGTGTACATTAATTATCTAGATGCAAATACAGGAGGTTTAATCAATAAATTTGCAGATGACATGAAAATTGGTAGCATGTTAAATAGCAATAGGGAAAGCCTTACACTACAAGACGAATGACTGAACATAGCCAATGGAAATTAATGCTGAAAAGTGTGAGGTGATGCATTTTGGGAGAATTAGCAAGGTAAGTGAGTAGACATTGAATGGTAGGACCTAGTAAATACAGAGGATTGTAGGGAGCTTGGTGTGCATGTCCATACATCTTTAAACATAAGTCAGATGGATAAGACAGTTAAGACATGTGGGATCATTGCCTTTATTAGTCAAAGCATTGAATACAAGACCAAGAACATTATGACAGAGCTGTATATGATGTTAGTTAGGCAACAGATGGAGTCCTGAGTCCAATTCTGGTCTCTGCACTGTAGGAAGGATGTGCTTGCACTGGAAGGGGTGCAGAGGAGATTCATCAGGAGGTTGCCTTGGATGGAGCAGGTTAGCAATGAAGAGAGGCTGAATAAGCTCGGGGTGTTTTCCTTGGAGCAGGAAGGCTGCAAAGTGGAGCTTATTGAAGTCTGCCATGAGATAGATTAGATAGGAAGGAACTTTTCCCCTTCATTGGGTGGGGGGGAGGCGGAGTAAATAAACAGGGGGCATAGATTTAAGGTGAAGGCCAGGTGTTTTAGAAGGCTTTTAAAGGAAAACTTTGTCCTCTCCTACAGGCAGGAGCCGTCACAACACTTAAGAACTACTTAGACGATCACTTGAAGGGCTATAGCATTCAAAGCCAGGTGTTGGAAAGTGGGAAGTGGTGTAAATAGCTGCTTAACAACTGGTGTGGACATGATGGGCTGTAGGGCTTCTTGATGTGTCGTGAAACTACAGGAGTCTATTGAACCTGGATGTTAACTGTCAATCAGCACTAATGGGTGCATTCTACATGGCCACACCTCTACCGACCAATTTCCACTTGCCAACCAATCAACACTCTCCTTTCATGTAGTATAAACGATGTCTTGCTTTTACTTTGGTATTTCTTGCAAAGTGTCCTGATGAGTGAACAACGACAAGCTTCAACAAAATGCACCTCTTTACAGAAAAACTCAAAGTTTTAGTCCAATTGCTAACACTAAAAGATAGATTCGTATTTCGCAGAACCTATTACCCTCACAGGATGTCCAAAAGTTAGTTAGTTAATGAGGATTTTCTTTGAAGTGTAGACACTGCTTAAAAGTAGGAAACTAGGCAGCCAACATTTGCACAGCAAGATCCCACAAACAGCCCTGTGAAAGTGATCAGATCATGTGTTTTTACATACATTCCTGTTCTGCTTCAATGCAACTGCTGTCGGATCATTTGCATCCCTTGGAGCAGATGTACCTCTTTACACCCCATCCAAAGGCAATGCCTTTGACACAGCAGCACTCCCTTTAGTCATGTCCTGGGTTTGCTAACCTGATCTAGGTGCTCAAATCTACTCAGTGAAAATTGTACCCATGTCTTCCTGCACTCTCAATATTACCGCAGAGAAACAGAAACCAGAAATCTTACATGTTCCTCTCAGTTTGCGATGAGAAATCAACGTATCTGCCAAAGATGAACTTCAAATCCTGCAATGAGATCAAAGTGAGAAAACACTGTTTGCACAAACTTCACCAGCCTGCCTCTTAAAGTTGCAACGAAAAAAGAAAGGGAGCTAGCTGTTAGGGAAACTAGGAAAGAAATTACCTTCTCTTCGACCTGTTTGGAAAGATTCTTTACGTACAGGCGACAGGTTGGTTCACCTGGGTTGTAATTCTTAAACAATGAAACGGTCTCCATTTCTGCAAGAAGAAAATCATAAACAGTGTATACCACAGAACAGAAAGAGGCCATTCAGCCCTGAGGCTGCACAACCATTCAAATGGATCATGCCAACCTATTCTCAAATCCAATAAGAACCTACCAAGCTCAGTTATACATGTCCAACTAAGTCCCGCATCCCACCACCCCTGAACAGCCCAGCTCTGATTTTGAGGTTACACCTGCAAGTGCGGACTACTCCCATTCCAAGACAAGCAAATTTTAAATTTCTCAGGTTTTAGAGTAGATTTGTAGCTTGGGTTGTGGGTGTTGTGGTTGGTTGGCTGGCTCGCTGAGCTGGTTCATTGTTCCACAGATGTTTCATTACCCTTCTGGGTAACATCATCAGTGCAGCCTCTGATGAAGCGTCGTTGTGTTTTCCCACTGTGGACAGGACCAATGTCATATACAAGATTCCCTGCAGAGACTGTGACAAACACTACATAGACAAACAGGAAGGAAATTAAGAACAGGGGTACACGAACACCAATTGGCAACAAAAGGACGTGGCCAATACTCACTCATGTCTACCCACATGGATAAGCAGAACCACCAATTCGACTGGTACAACACCAAGATCCTGGGACAAGCAAAGCTGAGACATGCATGGGAATTCCTAGAAGCCTGGTACTCCACAAAGAAAGCCATCAACAAACACGTAGAACTCGACCCCATATACACTCCATTGCAAAGGAAAACTAGAAGCAAGGTAATCTAGCTCAACAGACTCCAGAGTTTAAATACCAGGCGGGAAAACACAACGACGCTTCATTGAAAGCTGCACTGATGATGTTACCCAGCAGGGTAATGAAACGTCCGCGGAACAACGAACCAGCTCGGCAAGCCAACCAACCACAAAATTTTAAATTTCAAAGATTTCACTCCCACCACTGATTGGTGCTTCAAGAATAGTTATTGGTGCTCCCTCTGTCTCTCACACTCACCATCTCTCGATAACCTTCCTTTTGCCAACTCTTTCCTGGAAATGAACTCAGAGGGAATTTCTTCCTCTTCCTCCTCCTCACTTTCACTTTTTGAACGTACAGGAGCTGGTTGGATTTTCCCAAATCCTGAGTTTTGAGCTTCAGAATTCTGTTGCGGCTCTGCGAAAGTGTCATCAGGAAAACAGTGCTGAATAACCAATTGCAGCTCAGTGCCAACTGCCTCACATTGAATCCATTCATTTCTCACAGTACCTTTCATCCAGAATGTGACTGGATCATAACTGCTGGCTGTTATGCAATTTGTTACAAGGCCTCTAAAGGAATAAATCCCTTCAACATTTCACAGGATCATAATTCAGATATTGAGCCTCATGAGAATAGATGAGAGCATTCAACCAGAAGTTTGGTAATTGTGGTGCATTTTAGGAGCATTTTAGAATCATACAGTACAGAACGGGCCCTTCAGCCCCAAGAGTCTGTACCGCTAAAACTACACTACTCCCACTTTCCTGCAGTAGACCCATAACCTTGATCTTTATGACATTTCAAGCGCTTGTCCAAGTATGTTTTAAAGGTTGGGAGGTTTCCCAACTCCTCTCAGGCAGTACATTCCAGACCGCCCACCCTCTGGGTGAAAAGGTTTTTCCTCCAATCCCCTCTAAACCTCCTGCCTTCCACCATAAAAGTCTGCCCCCTTACTTTTCTTTTTAAATTGACCCTTCAAGTAAGGGGAATAGTTGCTTTCTTTCCACACTGTCCATTCCCCTCAATCTTATACACCTCTATCAGGTCCCCGCTAGCCTTCTCTGCTCCAAAGAAAACAACACAAGCTTATCCAGCCTCTCCTCATCACTGAAATGCTCCATCCCAGCCATGTCCTGGTGAATCTCCTCCACACCCGTTCCAGTACAATCACATCCTTCCTGTAATGTGGTGACCAGAACTGCACACAGTACTCCAGCTATAGCCTAACCAAAGTCCTGTACAGCTTCAACATAACCTCCCTGCTCTTATAATCGATACCACGACTGATAAAGGGAAGTGTCCTGTATGCTGCTTTAACTTCCCTATTAACCTGTCAGCCACCTTCAGGGATCTGTGAACAAACACCCCCTGGACTGCTCTGTTCCTCTGAGCTTCCTAGTGTCCCACCATCTGAGTATTCCCTTGTCTTGTTATTTTTCTGAAGTGCTTCACCTCACATTTAGCAGGATTAAATTCCATCTGCCTCTGATCAGCCATGCTGACCAATCTGTAAACTGTAAACTGTAATCTGTAACCTAACACCTTCCTCCTCACTGTCAACCACCCAGCCAAACTTCGTGTCATTCGTAAACTTTATCAACCACCCACGATTTTTTCTGTACATCACAAACAATCCGGGAGTCAACACCGATCCCTGTGCTACACCGCAGGATACCGTTTCCAGACACACAAACAGCCTTCAACCGCCACCCTCTGTCTCTTGTCACTAAATCAAATTTGGATCCAACTTGCCAAGTTACCTTAGACCCCATGTGCTCTTTCTTTCTTTCTTTATCGGTCTCCCATGTGGAACCTTGTCAAAGGTCTTGCTAAAATCCATAGTAACAATATCAACGGCACTACCCTCATCCAAATACTCAGTCACCTCCCCAAAAAATTCAAGCAAATTTATTAGGCATGGCCTCCCTTTAACAAAGCCATGCTAGCAATCCCTGATCAAACCTTGCTACTCTAAATATAAAGATAAATGGTCCCCTTCAGAATTTTCTTCAATAGCTCCTTTGCAACTAACGTGAGACTCACTGCTCTGTAATTCCCTGGATAATCTCCATCATGGAGGAGGAGATGGGCTGAGGAATGGGCTGATGTTCTGGGGGTAGGAGCTGGCGTCCTGCGATGGGACGGCAGTAATTTAGTGACACATCAGCAAACACTAACCTATTGTGAAGGGCTTTGAGAAAAGGATAACAGATTTCTTTGTTTTTCTACTGGGAGACAAGTGTACACAGCCCTACACAGGTGCACACTGCATCCATGGCATCCTACCTGGTCGACGATCACCTCCTCCCTCCAACAAACTGCTAGCATCGACAGAGATGTGGAATTCAATTTTCTTTTGACTGTGAGGCTGCGGCTGGTCAAAGACTTCAGATGGTGGAACCACAGGATGCGAGCTGAGAAGGCACAGGAAGACGTAAATCAACCTTCACTGGAAAGTGGGACTTAGAAGCGGGAATTGGTAATTTGGCCCAATAATAAAATCATGGCTGAAACAAACAATGCTGGAGAAACTCAGTATGTCTGGCAGCTTCTTTGGAGAGAGAAAGAGAGTTAATGTTGAGCCCCATATGACTCTACAGAACTGTTCTGATTAGTGGAGGTTGGGCTATTGAATATTTTAAAGACAAAAGTAAATCAAATCTTGACTGAAGCAGTCAAACAGTACTGGGGGCAGGTGGGAAAGCGGAGCTTTGGCCACAGCCAGATCAATCACAATCTTACTGAATGGCAGACTCATCAGGCTAAACAGTCTACTTCTGTCCCCATTTCTGTGACCTCATCATTCCCAGCGGTTATGCACTGCAGTAAAGAAACTGAAGGTTTCTCGTTAGGCTGCACAATATTAGGACGCATGAACTGATTAACTAACCTATTACGTACTGCCTTCTATTACGCCAACATAGTGTTCATTGAGTACAACTGCTTCTCTCCAACTACTACAAACAAAGGAATCGAATACAAAACCAGAGAAGTGATATAATTATTTACAAAACCTGGGTTAGGCCCCAAACAAAATGTAGTGTCAGATACTGATCAGTCCACTTTCAGAATGATGCAAGGGTTTATTTCTAATATTCATTCGGGTATGTACCAGTGGTCAACATTTATTGCCCATCTCCAATTGCCCTTGGGAAGGTGGTGGTGAGCGGCCTTCTTGAACTGCTACAGTCCATTTGGTGTAGGTGCTCCCACAAGACTGCGAGGTATTGAGAGCCAGGGCTTTGACCCAGCGACACTTAAGGAACGGCGATATATTTCCAAGTCAGTTCAGTGAGTGGCTTAGACAGGAACTTGCAGGGGGGGCTGCTCCCATGTGTCTGTTGCCCTTGTCTTTCTAGATGGAGGTGGTTATGGGTTTGGATAGTGCAGTCTCAGGAGCCACAGTGAATTCCTGCAGTGCATTTGTGGATGGTACACACTGCTGCTACTGGATGCTGGTGATGAAGGAAGCGAATATTGAAGGTAGTGACTTGGGTGCCAAACAGGATATTTTGTACTGTCTGGTGATCTGTTGCTGGATTTGCACCTATCCAGGCAAGTGGGGAAATATTCCCTCACACTCCTGACGTGTGCTTTATGGACAGGGAACAAACTTTAAACACCCAGAAGATGGAGTTATTCACTGCAGAATTCCCAGCTTCTGGCCTCCTCTGGTAGCCACAGTATTTATACGTCAATACAGTGTGGAGCTGGAGGAACACAGCAGGTCAGGCAGCATCAGAGAAGCAGGAGAGTCGATGTTTCGGGTTTACTCCCTCATTAGGACTCTATTTATATGGTGAGTTCAGTTCAGTGTTGGTCAATGGTAACTCCCAGGATACAGATAGTGGGGGATTCAGTGACAATCATGCCACTGAACACCAACTGGTGATCTTTAGATTCTTTCTTGTTTCAGATGGCACTTGTGGCATGAATGTTATTTGCCTCTTCTTATTCCAAACCTGGACATTGTCCAGGTCTTGTAGCATTTACACATAGACTGCTTCAATATTGCCTGAGTAAAAAAATGATGCTAACCATTGATTGCACAGTGGAGAAATTGTTCCAGAATGGTTCCAGGAATGGGGGATTTTTAAATTGGAGAAGCTGTGGATTTTCCTCTTGGAGTAAAGAGGTTGAGGGAAGATTTGATAATGATGTGCAAGATTGTGAAAAGTTTAACTGTGAATAACAACCTTTTATACAGTGAGCAGTAATAAAGTAAAATGTGCTTCCCACTGGGTAATGGTGGAAGTAGAGACAATGAACAAATTCAAAAGAAAATCGGACAAATATTTGAGAAAATGAAGTTGCAGGGTCATGATCATTGAAGGGAAAAGTGACTGACTCTAGACAGAACTAGCATAAACTTGATAGGCCGAGGGACATTCTTTTTGTAACAAATAGTTATGACACATCACACCACGACATTTTTGAGTGAAAGGCATTGTCGTCTCAGGGTCAGGGTCGAGTCCTATATTAGATCACTGGTTGATCAACCTCCCTTCACCTACAATGCCCACAACTGGGTTTTGAGAAGTATGAAATATCTGATGGAGGAGTATAGAGAACAGAATTGATGCATAAACAGCAGAGATTAAGCAATGCCATACACAGAGACCATCTTCTTGGTTTCAATGTCATTCGGGATCTCCAAATAACATGTGAAAATGATGCTCCTATATAACAATTTAATTTGTATACACAGGTAGGGCCTCATGTGGCTGCTCTTTTGAGGACCTAACAGTCTTGTTTACTTCAAAGATACTTCACTTAAACAAAGTTTTCTGGCCTGTGAAATTTTGGGACTAAAAACTCATCTCTCTAAAAATCCTCACCCTTGCTGCTGAGCCACTGAAAGTGAATGGTTGTCCTGGGGCACTTAGTTGCTTTCCTCTTTATCGTAGGAACCTTTTGTACTTGAATGTGTAAGTCAGTAAGTCTTGGTGCATTTACAAGAATAGTTTCAGGGATGAGGAACATCAGTTATGAAGATAGATTAGAGAAAAGGCAACTGGAAGGAGATCTGATAACAAAATTCAAAACCCCGAGAAATCTGGGCAGAGTAGACAGGGAGAAACTTTTCCCACTCCTGAAAGGATTGTGATTGAGGGGCAAGATTTAAAGCAATGGGCAAAAGAAGCAGAAGTGATAGGAAGGAATCAATTTTCATGCAGTGAGTGGTTAGAGTCTGGAATGCACTGCCCAATTGCAAGCTCAATTAAAGCATTCAAAAGGATTCACTACTTGAAAAGAGGAAAATGGACATGGTCACAGGGAGAAAGTTCAAAAATGACACCAAGCAAGTTGCTGATTCTGACAGTCAGTGCTATATGATGGGCAGAATGGCCTCCTGCTGCACCCGAACAATTCTGTGACCTCCTGAGATCAAACAGCCAATGGCCGAGAAGCTGAAGCTGGCTTTCAATGTGCAACAGGCTCGGAATGAGGTACTACAGGCAGTCCTGATTACAATCAATAGGCTACTCCAGGATTCAACCTTCTTATATAACCTCATTATTACAGCCTGGAGTTGACAGTGGGGAGATCGGCGATCAAAGAAGTGTTAAAAGTTAATGATAGCCAGACCAGGTAAGAGGTACCTCAGGAAGAATCATCAACAGTATGTGTGCATACTTGGACAATACTGGGATTTATTGGTGAAAGCTGTTGCAGCGTGTGCAGTGAGCACTGTGAACAGACTGCCTGGTATAAGCCGGCCAGTGCAGAATGGAGCCCAATGTGAAATTCTGCTGGGAACTGAAGGCCATTAAGGGCAGTCCTCAGGTTACTAATGGGTTCCATTCTTAAATACTTTCATCAATCTATTTGTCCGCAAGCTGGAACACAATACAATACAAAATAACTGTTCATTGGTATGAGAAAATGCTCATGTTAAATCTTTAAATTTAATTTTACTTTGGGATCTCGTTCATAAGTAAGAGTGTTCATAAAATGTACAATTGTAAATCGGGGACAGCGGTCTGTAGATAAAATGTTCCTGAACCTATTATAGATATGACATAGATCCACATGTGCTACAATCACAGAACGGAGGAGCCAAACATTAAGTTCTGCATTCATTACACAAAACTGAGATGAAAATAATTTTTTGCTTTACATGGGAGAAATTCTGATCTGGAAAGTGCTGCCTGAAAGGATGGTGGAAGCAGATTTAATAATTTTGAGAAGGGAATTGGAGAAATTTAGAAAAGGAGAAAGATTACAGGTCTATGGAGATGAGCAGGGGGAGTGGGACATAACTGAATTGTACAGCCTGAATATCCTCCTTCAGTGCTCTGTAATGCTCCAAGTTCCACACGCTAGACCTACCTTCTTAGATTCTTACCTCTGGGTAGGTGCTTTTGGCACATTAATCAGGTCCTTTAATCTCGGTCGTTTTCGGACTGATACCCGCTTTCTCTTCTGTGTCTGTTTTGGTGGAAGAGAGGCCAATCCCATCAATCGCACCATTCTGTAAAGGGAAAGGAAACGCTTTAGGCATTAAACAGATTTCCAGGGACGAAGGATTAGTTACTTGGACAAACTGAAGAAGCTGACATATGTTTCCTTCTTTTTCTTTATCAAAATCTTGATATTGCTTGACATCCAGGGTTCCCTCGCCTTGCTGCCCTTCTCTTCACTCAGAGAAATGCATTGGCCCTGAATTCTGAAGTAAACACAGTAACTACCTCTACGGAAAAAACTACTGGGGATGCCAATGGACCTAAAGGTTGTTAAGTCCTATGGATCTTAGGGGATGCATCCCAGGATATCAAAAGAAGTAGTGACAGGAAAAATGCACGCACTAGTAGCAATCTTCCAAAAATCCTTAGATTCAGATAAAGTCCCAATGATTTCAGCTGTCTAGGCACAGACTTCCCTAAACCTCTCTGTCTTTCTCTCCTCCTTTAAAGGCACTGCTTAAAACTTCCCTCTTTAACCAAGCTTCTAGTCAACTGTCCTAATATTTCCTTTGATAGTTCCATGACAAATTCTATTTGAGAATGCTCCTGTAAAACACCATGGGTCAGAAAGAAACCATTTCCCCTGGTCAATGAATCCAGACGGGTGGCACAGTGGCTCACTGGTTAGCACTGCTGCCTCACAGTACCAGGGAGCAAGACGGTAACTAGAGAAAGGGTTGGCCCACTCAAGGACAAAGGAGGGACGTTATGCAAGGAGTCAGAGAAAATGAGTCAGATTCTTAATGTGTACTTTGCGTCAGTATTCACCGAGGAGAGCGACAAGACGGATGTTGAGGTTAGGGATAGATGTTTGATTACTATAGGTCAAGTCGGCATAAGGAGGGGGCAAGTGTTGGGTATTCCAAAAGGCATTAGGGTGGACAAGTCCCCAGGTCTGGATGGGATCTATCCCAGGTTACTGAGGGAAGCGAGAGAGGAAATAGCTGGGGCCTTAACAGATATCTTTGCAGCATCCTTGAGCACGGGTGAGGTCCCAGAGGACTGGAGAATTGCTAATGTTGTCCCCTTGTTTAAGAAGGGTAGCAAGGATAATCCAGGTAATTATAGACTGGTGAGCCTGAAGTCAGGGGTTGGGAAGCTGCTGGAGAAGATACTGAGGGATAGGATCTATTTACATTTAAAAGAAAATGGGCTTATTAGTGATAGGCAGCATGGTTTTGTGCAGGGAAGGTCATGTCTTACCAACTTGATAGAATTCTTTGAGGAAGTGACAAAGTTGATAGATGAGGGAAGGGCTGTAGATGTCATATACATGGACTTCAGTAAGGTGTTTGATAAGGTTCCCCATGGTGGGCTGATGGAGAAAGTGAAGTCGCATGGGGTCCAGGGTGTACTAGCTAGGTGGATAGAGAACTGGCTGGGCAACAGGAGACAGAGAGTTGTAGTGGAAGGGAGCTTCTCAAAATGGAGAACTGTGACCAGTGGTGTTCCACAGGGATCCGTGTTGGGACCACTGTTGTTTGTGATATGCATAAATGATCTGGAGGAAGGTATAGATGGTCGGATTAGAAAGTTTGCAGATGACACTAAGATTGGTGGAGTAGCAGATGGTCAAGGGGACTGTCGGAGAATGCAGCAGAATATAGATACATTGGAGAGTTGGGCGGAGAAACGGCAGATGGAGTTCAATCCAGGCAAATGCAAGGTGATGCATTTTGGAAGATCCAATTCAAGAGCGAACTATGTGGTAAATGGAAAAGCCCTGGGGAAAATTGATGCACAAAGAGATCTGGGTGTTCAGGTCCATTGTACCCTGAAGGTGGCAACGCAGGTGGATAGAGTGGTCAAGAAAGCAAACGGCATGCTTTCATTTATCGGACGGGGTATTGAGTACAAGAGTTGGCAGGTCATGTTACAGTTGTATAGGACTTTGGTTCAACCACATTTGGAATACTGCGTACAGTTCTGGTCACCACATTACCAAAAGGATGTGGATGATTTGGAGAGGGTGCAGAGGAGGTTCACCAGGATGTTGCCTGGTATGGAGGGCGCTAGCTATGAAGAGAGGTTGAGTAGATTAGGATTATTTACATTAGAAAGACAGAGGTTGAGGGGGGACCTGATTGAGGTCTACAAAATCATGAGAGGTACAGACAGGGTGGATAGCAAGAA
This sequence comes from Rhincodon typus, assembly GCF_021869965.1. Lineage (NCBI taxonomy): Eukaryota > Metazoa > Chordata > Chondrichthyes > Orectolobiformes > Rhincodontidae > Rhincodon > Rhincodon typus. Next base: position 79,872,061 of record NC_063341.1, read on the forward strand.
GCTTTTTCCCAGAGTGGGGGACTCAATTACTAGGGGTCACGATTTCAAGGTGAGAGAGGAAAAGTTTAAGGGAGATATGCGTGGAAAGTTCTTTACGCAGAGGGTGGTGGGTGCCTGGAACACGTTGCCAGCGGAGGTGGTAGAGGCGGGCACGATAGCGTCATTTAAGATGCATCTAGACAGATACATGAATGGGCAGGGAGCAGAGGGATACAGATCCTTGGAAAATAGGTGACAGGTTTAGATAGAGGATCTGGATCGGTGCAGGCTTGGAGGGCTGAAGGGCCTATTCCCGTGCTGTAATTTTCTTTGTTCTTGGCACACAGGTTCGATTCCATCCTCGGGTGACTGTCTGTGTGGAGTTTGCACATTCGCCCCGTGTCTGCGTGGGTTTCCTCTGGGTGCTCCAGTTTCCTCATACAGTGCAGGCTAGGTGGATTGGCCATGCTAAATTGCCCATAGTGTTCAGGGATGTGTAGGTTAGGTGAATTATAGGGGATAGGTCTGGGTGGGATGCTTTGAGGGTCCGTGTGGACTTGTTGGGCCGAAGGGCTTGTTTCCACACTGTAGGGATTCTATGATATCTATGAATGATGATATCTATGGACAAGGAGACATCACTTTAAAATGCAAGTCAGGTTGTTTATGACTGAAGCCAGAAAGTATTGCTTCACACATTTCTCCCCAAAATACAGTCTACGTTAAGGGGGGTGGCATTTGATAAATTCAGTCTGGCAGTAGCGTAACAGTTTTTGATTTTTGTAGTAATTTGCAAAGTCTGTAGTGGATTGAGACAACAATCAGCCACAATCTGACTGAAAAGTAGCATTCGAGGGGCTGAATGACCTCCTCCTGTTCTCGGACACAACTACATTAAAGATGCTGGGTAAATCTGAGTTACTGTTGTCATTGTTGTACTTGCCTTTCTTTATCCTCCTCACTTCCACTTTCATACTCAGATTCTTCCTCACTTGAAACATCCATCTCTTCTTCGGGCAGTGGTGGTTCCTCTGGGGGCAGTGGAGGCATTGGTGGAGGGGCGGGAATGTACTCCTCGTACTAACAGAAATAGGAAAACAAATCCCCCAATTACCCAGGGAACAACAATGATAACCTTGTGACTTGAATACAGCTCCAAATGCTTACAGAAACAGGTGATCATTCAGCCCATCTAGTATGCCCACCATTCAATGAGATGATCCCAACTGTATTTACTCAGCATAGTTCTTTCAATTACAAAACCCACCCCTTCAGATTGATAATGATTATCTGAGATGGTAACTACTACTTTTTGTGGGAGTGCTTCAGGCCTCATGAGGCCAGAAATACTACATTTCTCTTGCACCTATTTCACAGGAGCACACAAAACACGTTAAAGTCAAGGCAAAGTGTGCTTACTGCTGTAATATACAATGCAGCAACCAATTTACACACAGCAAGCTCTCACTAAGAGCAACATGACAAGGACCAGATAATCTGGCTTAGCGATGTCGAGTGAAGGACAAACACTGGCCAGGTCACTGGAGTTGACCACCCTGCCGCATTCATTAAATTAATACCACAGGAGCTTTACCTTCCATCTCAGTGGGAAATGAGTCCATGGTTCAATATCTCAATGGAATCCTGACTCGTATAAGGGGGAGGGCCCTTATGGTACTGACCCGTCGACAGTGCCCGTTCCTTCGACACTGACCCTATGATAGTGTGGCACTCCACTGGTAATTCGATGCATGCATCAGCCTGAAATTTGGCTGAAGTTTCTAGAGTGGGATTGACACTGTGCACCTTCTGATTCACATACATAGGAGGTTACCCCAAGCCATGTCTGAACAGCCTTTGAAAGAGGAATCCTGGCAAGGTAAAGGGTCAATCATTTTCCTGGTCCCAGAGAAGTTATAGTGACTCACTGATTTAACTGGAGTCACACTGGCACAAGGCTGGGATTGGAATCTAGTGACTACGCAATTAACACACCACTCATTGATTGGGCTCTTGAAGTGAAAAGTAAAACCTAACAATTATTTCACATCTTCTTGGTCTCTTCCAGTAAGAAGTTTGTCCCCTTACTCCCAGCAAATGACACAACCCCCATCTCAGTTATAAACTCCGTAACGTCTCTATCTTTTCCTGGACAAGTGATCTAGCTGGAAGATTAACCTGGTCTCTGTCCTGTAGGCTTCTCTTCCTACTGAATGCTGCCCATCCTTTCAATGTTTCCAGCACTTTATTTTTATTTCCAGAAAATAAAAATTACTCTCACCCTAAAAATGGTGCTGAACTCCATCAGGCTTCAGCCGTTTTACTGCAAGCAGCACAGCAGGACTTCAGCTCAATGACCATCTGCTGACTCCTTGAAAGTTCTAACCCATTAGCCCTACTCCCTGAAGTCTTATAATTTTTCTTCTGAGTATTTACCCTAATCCCTTTTGAGATGCATTATTAAATATGTCCCATCAGACAGCACACAGATCCCAACAACTCACTGTGTAAAACAACTGCCCTCACCTCCCCCTCTAAGGCTTCGCCTGATTCCCTTCAATCTGTCTCCCTCTGATCACTGACCCTCCAGCCTCTAGAAATACTTTCTCCTGATTTCTCGAACGAACTCTCTCCATGACTTTGAGCATCTCGATTAAATCCCCTGAATCTTCTCTGTTCTGAGAACAATCCTAGCCTCTCCAGTCTGTCCACATTCATGAAGTCCCTCATCCCTGGTCCATACAAATAAGGAGCAGCAATAGGGCCAACCTTGCCCTTGAGCCTGCTCTGTGATTTAATAAGATCAAGGATGACACAAATCATACAAGAATCATACGATCCCTACAGCATGGAAACAGGCCATTCGGCCCAACAAGTCCACACCGCCCCTCCGAACAGCATCCCACCCAGACCCAGTCCCCCACCCCTGCATCTCCCATGTCTAACCCACCTAACCTAAACATCCCTGGTCACTATGGGCAATTTAGCATGGCCAATCCACCTAGCCTGCACATCTTTTAACTGTGGGAGGAAACCGGAGCACCCGGAGGAAACCCATGCAGACACGGGGAGAATGTGCAAACTCCACACAGACAGTTGCCCGAGGCTGGAATCAAACCCGGGTCCATGGTGCTGTGAGGCAGCAGTGCAAACTGCTGAGCCACCGTGCCGCCAATACGATTGCTTCACATTCCTTCCAACCCTCGATAATCTTGCACCTTCTTGTTTTATCAAGAATCTGTCTCCCGATGTCCAAAAAAAAAAAAACTAGTTCCACTAGTTTCTAAACACTTGGGACCCCCTGAGAAAATAAATTCTCCTTATCTGTTTCAAATGGATGGCTCCTTTTTAAAACAGTAACCCCTAGTTCCAGATTCGGACACAAGGGGAAACATCCTGTCCACATCTACCCCATCAAGACCCCTCTACATTTTACGTTTCAAACAAGCCACCTCTTATGCTTCTAAATTCCAATGGAAACAAGCCCTGTCTGTCCAACCTTTCCATATAAGATGACCCACCCGTTCCAGATATTAGCCTGAGACACCTCCTCTGACCTGCTTCCAATACATTTACAGCTTTCTTTAAATAAAATGACCAACACTGTGTACATAGTTCTCCAGATATGGTCTCATCAATTCTCTGTATAACTGAAGCATAATCTCCCGTCTTTTGAACTCAATTCTACTTGAACTCAATAACAGTAACATTCGCTTAGCAAACTAATTTTCTGTGGTTCATGCACTAGGACACCCAGATCCCTCTGCATCTCAGGGTTCTGCAATTTCTCACCATTTAAATAATATACTTGCTTTTTATCCTTCCAGCCAAATGGACAATATCACATGTTCCAACACTGTACTCTATTTGCCACATTTTTGCCCACTCACTTAATCTATTTATATCCTTCCATAGCTTATATCCTTACCATATCTTATTTCCCAAACTAGCTTTGTCCCACACTTACACCCTCTCCAAGGCCTTGGCATTCTACCTCAAAATTTCTGCTATTGGCTAATTGTGGATACTCCATGCATTACTGTCACAGTTTTTCTCTCACACATTACCATTGGAGGGCGAGTTGTGATGGGTCCAAAGGGAGCAGGCAGATTCATCTTGTTCATCAGGTGCAGAACCTGCAAGCAAGGAATTCAGCATCAGCGAGATATTCAAAAAGTGTGAACAAAAGGCACTGACACTACACAACAAACTTGCACTTCTTCATCTCAGCCATCCCAAAGTAGTTAAACTTAATGAAGTTTTTCAGAAACGTGGTAACTGTTGTAACGTAGGAAATGCTGCATTTCACCATGTACAGTAAGCTACCAGAAACAGGAATGTGATCAGGAGTAGTGTTATCTGTCCTACTGAACAATTTGTTAGGACGTCATGTTACAACTGTGCAAGACATTGATAAGGCCACATTCAAAGTACTTTGTACCATTCTGGTCATCTTGCTAAAGGAAGGATGTTATTAAAAATGCAAAGGGTGCAAAAAAATATTTACAACTATATAACTCAAACTGTCCAGTCTTGGTAACAAGGAGAGACTGGATAGGCTGGGACCTTATTGCCTGGAGCATAGGAGACTGAGGGGTGATCTTATGGAGGTTTATAAAATCAGGAAGGTCATAGAAAATGTGAATAGCCAAGGTCTTTTCAGCAGGGTAGGGAGTCCAAAACTAGAGGACATAGGTTTAAAGTATGAGGGGCAAGATTTGAAAGGAGCCTGAGGGGCAACTTATTCCACACAGAGGTTGTACGTATGGAATGAGCTGCCACAGGAAAGATAGAGGCAGGTACAATTATAGCATTTAAAATGCATCTGGACAGGTACATTGATAGGAAACGTTTAGAGGGATATTGGCCAAACACAGGCAAACGAGACTAGTTCAGTTCAGGAAACCTGGCCAGCATAAACTAGTTGGGCCGAAGGGTATGGTTCTGTGCTGCGTGACTCTAACTTATATTTATACAGCACCATTAACAAAATGGAGTGCCCCAAGGCACTTTGCACAAGTGTTGTAAAACACAGTTTGACATTGAATCAGAAATGACGTTAGAATAGAAGATGTACATAAGAACACAAAATAAAGAAACAGGTGTAGGCCATTCGGCCCCTCAAGCCTGTCCCATCGTTCATTCAACAAGATCATGGTTGATCGACATCAGGCCTAACTCCTACTTCATGGCAGCTCAGCACGGCTGTCAATTCTCCAATATTTCGAAAAGTCTATCTATCTCCTCTTTAAATCATATCAGTGATCTAGCTTCCACAGCTCTCTAGGGTAAAAACATTCCTTACCCTTGGGACATGCCAGTGTATCCTATCTTTAATACAAGGACCAAAACTGCTCACAGTACTTCGGGTGCACCTCACTAACTCCTTGGACTGTTGTAACAAGACTTCCCCGTTCTTAAACTCCAATCCCTTTGCAATACAAGTCAAAATTCCAGTTGCCTTCTTAATTACTTGCTGGACCTATATAGCTTCTTGTGTTTCAAGCACTAGAACATCCAGATTCCTCTGCACTGCACATTTTTGGAGTCCTTCTCCATTCAAATAAAAGTCTGCTTTTTGAGTCTTCCTACCCAAGCACATAACCACCCAATATCCTACATTAAATTTCAGCTGCCAAGGTTTTGCTTACTCACTCTATCTATATCCCCTTTATGATTGTTTATGTCCACATCACATGTCCTCCTACTTTTTTTTTTAGAAGCAACAAATTTGGATATATTACATTCTGCACCCCCAACTCAAGTCATTTAATATAAATTGTAAATAATTGAAGCCCTTGTAACACTCTACTAGTTATGCCTCTTCAACCTTAAAAAGACCCTGTAATCCTGACTCTGTGTTAACTTATCCTTTATGTATACCTCAACACCATGAGCTCCTATCTTGTACAATAACAATTACATGTGTCATCTTATCAAATATTGTCTGGAATCCAAATACGCTACAAGGTCTTTTTCTCAGGGTAGAGAGTCCAAAACTAGAGGGTATAGTTTTCAGGTGAGAGGGAAAAGATTTAAAAGGGATTGGAGGGGCAACTTTTTCACGCAGAGGGTTGTGCATGTATGGAACGAGCTGCCAGAGGAAGTGGTGGAAGCTGGTACAATTACAACATTTAAAAGGCATCTGGATGGGTTTACGAATAGGAAGGGTTTAGAGGGACATGGGCCAAATGCTGGCAAATGCGAGCTAAATTTACTTAGGATACCTGATCGGCATGGACGAGTCAGACCGAAGGGTCTGTTCTACAACTCTATGGCCATGTACTGGTTCCTTTTTATCAAATATGCTTGTTATAGCTTCAAAGAATTCTAACAAATTTATCAAATATGATTTCCCTTCTACATAAATGACATCGACTCCATTCGATTGCATTAAGCTTTTCTAAATGCCCTTCTATTGAAGAGAATTTCTTCTATTGGCTGGATGACCAATAACATCCTACAAATGCCTCTGTTCTGCAAAATCATCTCAAGAAAAGGGAAGAGCAAGAGATTGAGAGATTGAAATCTTCAAAGTTATGAAAGGGTTTGACAGGGTGAGCATAGAGAAAATGTTTGCACTTGTGATCAGAACTTGGGGTGTTGAACCCAAGACAGTCCCTAATAAATCCAAACAGGAATTCAGGAGAAACATCCTCACCCAGAGAGCGGAGAGAATGTGGAACTCTGGAACACAGAGGAATATTAATGATACATTGAAACGGAAGCTGAATAAACATCCCTTGATTTTTTTTTTGCCTCTCATATGTTGATGATGCAGATGAAATAAGGGTGGCATAAAGCTGAATAAGCATTGCCATTAGCTGCCTGAGCCCAGCGGCCTGTAAATTCTACATAATTCAACTCAAAAGTTCAGTAAAAGCAAAGGCTAAGATTTTCTTGCAGCAAAAAGTTAAAAATATCTCAACAGATTCTTTTACCTGCACATAGAACTTGGGTACACTCGCCATGGCATTTGCAATGTTGGCCAGAATGACACTGGTTGGTGGTGGATACAGATACTTCAGGCATGGGTTCATGGGATAGGTCAACCTGCAACACAAGGAGGACAAGGTCCACAGTCTGAGACACAACTAAGGACCTCACAGCCTGGTGATTAGAAACTTGCCAACAATGTTATTAACTCAGCCGGATTGTGCCATCAGCTTTTTCACCACATCTGCCCATATTTGTAAGGATTCTCATAAGTGTATTTAACTGATGTAGGTTGAAGAATAAATATTGACCAAGCACCTGGGAGCCTCCTCTGCTCTTCTTCAGATTAGTGCCAATGGCATCACTGGCACAGGGCCAGGACATATTGGACATACATCTGAGAAAGCACGCAGGGCCTTGGTTTAGTGCACCCTTTGAAACTGGACCCTCCAACAGCGTGGCACTCCCTCAGTTCCTCCCTCCCTAATTGGCTCTGGCCTCATTGTTTTGAAATCATTGGAGTGACTTTTTACAAATTATATTCTGGGGGTTAGGTAACATTGCCCACAGTGGCTCGTGTGGGAATCCTGTTGAGCTGGTTCCAAGTGACCATGGTTTAAAGCCATGTTACTAACCCGTGGCTCTTGGCAATCACATCCTCAATAACTGGAACTCTTGGTTTCAGATCCTGCTTCTTATCTTTATCATCTGAAGTCTTCTCTGTACCATGACTAAAAAGCAGAAATAAAGAAGATTAATAATCCACGCATTTGTTAAACCACCATGAGAACTATTAGATTACTGTAATAGTAGCATCATGAACTTCCCAAGCAACATCACAGCATTTTCAAACAAACATCTGATACTGAAGCAAACAAAAGGGATGGCATTCTGAAGGGAGAATCCAGGCAGTTGTGAATGAATGGCCAACAATAACGGAAATCAGGATGGATGAGGGGCTCAATTTAAGGAGATCTCCAAAAGTTCTAAGGTTGGGAAAGAACACAGACAAAAGGAAGTGTGAGGAAAATTGAGCCAAAGAATGAGAATTTTAAAACCAAGGCTTTGCCAGACTTGAAGCAAAATAAAGTAGCAAATATGACACCTCCATTCAAGTAAGGAGGGAGGAGGAAACAGGAATAAAATAAAACAATCAGTTCTAACAAAGGGTCATAAGACTTGAAATTCTTTCTTTCCCCCAGACACTGCTGTGGCGGAGGTTCTCCAGCACTTTGACTTGGAAAATACAGGCCAGTTGGCCTTGATGTCAGCCAAAGGGAAGCTGTTCAAATCAATCATTTCTTAGACACTTGGGAAACTCAAGGTAATTGGGATGAGTCAGCATAATTTGGTGAAAAGGGAATATGATTAACTAATTGATTGGACTATCTGAATGAGTAACGTGTGCTTTGGACAAAGGGGAACTTATTAATGTACTGTACTTCAATTTCCAAAATACATTTGACAAGGTTCCGCATAAAAGGTTATTTCACAAAGCAGGAACTGCATGTGCGTCTGCATGTGAGTTGGGGGGGCAAGGGGAGGAGAGGATTATTAGCATGGATAGAAGATTGGCTGGTTGGTAGGTAGAAAACAGTGTATAAATAAATGCATCAGTTTCCAGATTGGCAGGATATGATGAATGAGGGGACTGTGTTTATAAATTTATACCAATAACTTACAGAAAGGGATGGAAGGCATGGTAGCTTTATTTAAGAGCATTCTGTGACTCTGGAACTCTCTGCCTCAGAAATTTGGTACAAACAAAGTCATTGAATAATTTTAAATGTGGAGGTGGATAGATCCTATCAGGCAAGGGAATGAAAGATTACTGAGTACAGACGGGAATGTGCAACTTGGAACTTACTAAGGCCATGGCTAATCTATTTGTGTCACTGAATGAATCACTGAAGCAACTACATCATGATATCAACAAGTTTCATCCCACAATCAGACTTACCATGGAGTACTCTTTAAAATCCGTTTCATTCTTGGACACACGCAACTCCATCAGGGACGGACACCTCAATACCTCACTCTAAGCCTACAGATAACCTCACGATGCTGTACTTCTCTAGCTTCCACCTTAAACATGGTAAAAAAGCCATCCCCTACAGACAAGACCTACGCATACACAGAATCTGTTTAGAAGAGGAGAAACGCAACGTATTGAAAGATGCCCTCATAAGAACGGGATATGATGCTCAACTCATCACCAGTTTCAACATGCCACAGCAAAAAACTGTATTGACCTCCTCAGGTAACAGACATGGGATATGACCGATAGGGTATCTTTTATCATCCAATACTTACTGGAAATGGAGAGACTTGTACACAGTAGCGATGATGATGAGCACCTCGCCAGAATCTTCCCTATGCCTCCACTTCTCACCCTTAAACAACCGCCAAAGTTTAAACAGACTATCGTTTGCAGCAAACTACCCAGCCTTCAGGACAACATTGACTACAACACCATACAACCCTGCCATGGCAAACTCTGCAGGACATGCCAGATATTGACACGACACTACCATCACACGTGGGAACACCACACACCACAAACACGGCAGATACTCATGTGACTCCGGCAATGTTGTCTATCTCATACACTGCAGGCAAGGATGCCCCAGGGCATGGTATATTGGCGAGACCATGCAGACGCTACGACAAAGGATGAATGGACAATGCGCAACAATCACCAGACAGGGATATTCCCTCCCAGTTGGGGAACACTTCAGCCGTCAAGGACATTCAGCCTCGGATCTTCAGGTAAACAACAACGCAAAGTCACCGAGCAGAGGCTATTAGCCAAATTCAATACCCATGAGGATGGCCTCAACCAGGATCTTGGGTTCATGTCACACTACAGGTGACCCATGACACTATGCACTCTCACACATGCTCACTCTCCGCGCCGACTCATCACACATGCACACACACGCACACACACTCCAAGTTAAAACACAGACTAAATTCTAAACAGGGTCTTGCACATAAAATACACTGTTTGACCTGAGATGGCACCTCTGGTATACTGATAAAGCCTTTAGTTATCTTGGGGCAGTGACTTGAAAGAAATTCTGGCATTTACATATTAATCAATCGAAATTTTTTTTTCTTTATTCATTCACGGGATGAAGGTGTCACTGGCTAGGCAGCATTTATTGTCCATCCCTAATTGCCCAGAGGGCAGTTAAGAGTCAACCACATTGCTGTGGGTCTGGAGTCATATGTAGGCCAGACCAGGTAAGAATGGCAGTTTCCTTCCCTAAAGGACATTAGTGAACCAGATGGGTTTTTCTGACAATCGACAATGGATTCGTGGTCATCATTAGATTCCTAATTCCAGATATTTATTGAATTCAAATTCCACCATCTGCCACGGCAGGATTCGAACCCAGGTCTCCAGGATAATATCTGGATCTCTGGATTAACAATCCTGTGACAATACCACTAGGCCATCGCCTCTCCGACTTATGCAAAATCTGCCTTTCCTTCCTAACTGATGAAAGATTTAACAAACATTTAAGGTTTGCTCAATACAATTACATCAGTTCTGTGACCCTTTGATTTTTTACTTATAAAATCTGTGTCTGACGCCACCTCTCATTAACACCTGAAGGAGGAGCAAGACTCCGAAAGCTTGTGATTTCAAATAAACCCGTTGGACTATAACCCAGTGTGGTATGATTTTTGACCTTGTCCACCCCAGTTCAACACCGGCACCTCCACATCCTGATTTGCCTGTAGGATATTTCAGCTTTGAAAAGCCAGATTGCTTATTTTTGCTCCTATTTTGTATGTAATTCCAAGTAGGTAAGTGGGGACGCAGGTGATGGGTGAATGGGACTTGGTTCCATGAAGACCCAGAAAATTATGCATGTCTCCATGGTCAGCATGAAATCCCACAGCAAAGCAGACACATGAACAGATCACTCAAAGCAAACACGAGGGCAGATCCCACAACAAAACTACTCAGAGCAATACAAATCTAAGCATGTGCTGCCATCTTGTGGATATGAACTGACACTGCCACTTTGTTATGAAAACAGGGGATATCATACTGGAATCAGTTCTATTATGAATGAGATTGAGGATCCAACACAGGAATGGGTGACTTGACCCAGCAAATCTGCTGCATGCACATCACTGCTCTCCTGCCTTCAGGAAGCAATACAGAAAATAGGTTCAGGGGTGGGTAATTCAGACTTTTGTGCCTGTTCTGCTATTCAACATGATCGTGCCTCACCACCCAATTCAGTCCCTTGTTCCCACTTTTTACCCTTAGCCTTTGATCCCTTTAGCCCCAAGCACTATATCTAACTTCTCCTTGAAAACATTCAAACGACCACTTAAGGGAGAACGTAAAGTACACCATAAAATGGGTTTCTTGGTTGTTGAAAGAACTGAGGGTGTCCTGCACTGGATTTTAAAATATAAGGTATTCGCAAAAATACACAGTCTAGTCACTTTTATAAAATCAGTCATAAAGCGTAACATCCTGTTGTACTAGTCTTTCAGCTTTGACCTGGAAAATTGAATTTATCATTTTAAACTTATAGAGACCAGAACATAATTTACCGGGAATGTCAAGCCAGAACTCAGTCCTCTACAGTCAGACTTGTAGATATGACCTCTGACACAAGCAATGCAACTGCTACAGGAAGTCCATGGAATTTGTTGCTTTGCATATATGCCCCTCTTATTAGGGGACAATTTTCAATATTTATTCAGCTGTTTGGTATTAATGTTGTTTCAGCATATTGACAGAAATTCATTCATTCTTATGGGAAATAGTCCTTATTTTTTGGTCTTCTCTACTCGTTAGATTTTATGGAACTCAGGTCCTATCCAAAGCCCCCTGTACAAACTGAAATGTGGGCGTTAGCTGATAAGAGGCTGCCTTGGAGTTAGTTTGGAAGGAGATCCTGCCAATCAGAGATCCAAATCAGTGATAGATTCAAGCCAAGATTTCAGAAACCCAGGTGCAACCTGCTCAGATTTGGCAAAGCCAATGGATGCAACTACAATAAAACAACTGAATGTAAAATACGTACGGTTTGTTTTCAGTAGCTGGTTCCAGTAGCTCAATGTGCTCCTGTTCCTTTGCATATTCCACCACCAAAGTGTGTCCCAGAAATCTTAACTGATGCAGTCTGGTCAGGGCCTGAAAACAGCAAACGGCAGGATAACTCACTATTGACTTCATTAACATGCATCAGACCCCAGTTGCAATGTATAAACGTTTTCCCCTTTCTCAATACACCTCAATGGCCTAGAGGACTGCGAGCTTCAACTTAACACTGTAACTGCCTAAGGTGGTCCACAACAGTAACCATCAGACAAAATTGGATTCTCAGCCAAGTGAGGAGATATTAGATCTGATGACCAAAAATTCGATTCAAGATAGGTTTTAAAGAGTGTTTCAAAGGAAAACAAGGATAGAGACAAAGAGTGAGGGGGCTTTAGGTTAGGAATTCCAGGTATCTGGTATTACAGTTGGAATGAGTCAGGGGGTACACAAGATCAGAAATCAATGAACAATGTAGTGATTCATCTACTCACGGGGACTTGCCACAATATAAGTTCCAAACTTGAATGATGGGGTAACCCAAAAGGCAGATACTTTCAATTTAGCAGCTCACCACCAACTTCTCCAGGACAACGGAGGATGGGCAATAAATGCTTACGATGCCAGCAACTCAATAACGATGCAGTTGTTCGCTTGCTCACCGAGCTGATTATTCCGTGGTGTGCAAATGTTTCGTTACCATTCTAGTGCGATCTCTAATCAAAGCGTTGGTGTTCTGCTCCATTCCAAACTTATATGATCCTCACGTGTGTGTTCCAATCTCTGCATCACTGCTTCTGCAATGAGACCCGAGATGGGTGATCCAGTCGGCGTGCCATTGATCTGTTTGTATATCTGGCCATTGAACATGAAATGCAGGCTGATCCCAGGTCTGACGTCTAAGGAGAGATTGACTAGGTTGGGATTGTTTTCGCTGGAGCTCAGACGAATGAGGGGGTTATTATAGAGACTTACAAAATTCTAACAGGACTGGACATGGTAGATTCAGGGAGGATGTTCCCGATGGTGGGTGTGTCCAGAACCAGGCGTCACAGAAAGAGGATTTGGGGTAGGCAATTTAGGATGGAGATGAGGAGACATTTCTTCACCCAAAGAGTGGTGAGCCTGTGGAATTCATTACCACAGGAAGTAGTTGATGCCAAAACACTGACTGTATTCAAGAGGCGACTAGATACAGCACTTGGGGCAAATGGGATCAAAGGCTTATGGAGAGAAAGTAGGATTAGGCTGTTGAGTTGGACGATCAGCCATGATCATGAAGAATGGCAGAGCAGGTATGAAGGGCTGAATGGCCTCCTCCTGCTCCTATCTTCTATGTTTATATGTTTTAATGCTTTGTGAGGCATAAATCTGGTAGTTTCAGTAAGCTGTCCTTGCTGATGTTGCTGGTGATCAGGGTCAGTGCTCCCAGTCCTTGTAGTAGTGTGGCTAGTGTCTGAGGTTGTTGACTTGCTCCGATGAAGCGATGTTATTCTACTCCACTTGGAATTTATACTGCCTGGTCCGTTATGGTGAGTAATGCAATTTCAGGAAATCGGAGGCTCCACTGATGATGTTACCTAGCATGGTGACAAAGGTCTGAACGAGAATAAGCCAGCTCGGCGAGCAAGTCAACAACCTCACCCACTACCCAAGTTACAGATCTTTGCCAAAACTTTAAGTGGCTAGTGTCTCTCTGACTAACAGTATAACAATGCAAGAAACGTTACATTGGACAAACGGGGAGGAAACTGACGACCAGGATACACGGACACCAGCTGGCAGTAAAAAGGCACGACCAATATTTACTTCAGAGATAGTAGGAACAGCAGATGCTGGAGAATCTGAGATAACAAGGTGTAGAGCTGGATGAACACAGCAGGCCAAGCAGCACCAGAGGAGCAGGAAGGCTGACATTTCAGGCCTAGACCCCTCTTCAGAAAAGGTCTAGGCCCGAAACGTCAGCCTTCCTGCTCCTCTGATGCTGCTTGGCCTGCTGTGTTCATCCAGCTCTACACCTTGTTATCACCAATATTTACTTGTCTTGATGGCCTCCTTCATCTGTGTCTATCAGTTTGACTGGGAAAGCAAACAACAGACATGCAAGGGAATTTCTGGAGGCCTAGTTCTCAACACGGGACTCCATTAACAAACACGTAGACCCCATTTACAGATTGCTGCTAAAACAACCATAAGTGACAAGGCCCACCACACAAGAGGATCATATAAATTCAGAACGGAGCAGAACACCGCTTCGTTTAGAGGTCGTACTAATGATGTTGCCTAGAATGGTAACAAAACGCCTGCACACCATGGACTAACTGGCTTGGTGAGCAAACAAACAACTGCATCCAAACCCGAGCCTCAAATTTTCACTAAGACCTTAAAAATCTCAATAATGAATGTTTGTAAACTAATAACTGGCATTTTCAAACAGTTTATTTAGCCTAACGGGTCAGACAACACTGTAATACCTTGAGGGGTCACTGAATTTAATTAATTTTAATTTTTGACATTTGCATTGAATATCTGTGAAACTCAGATTCCAGATCAGAGGGAGATCATTTTGTTCAATGTACTGTTCTGGCTTCAGAAAACAACAATCCAGCTTGCTCCGTATAAAAGGTTTCATAGATGCTGGAGATCTGAGAAAGTGCTGGAGAAACTCTGAGTCTGGGAGCATCTGTGGAGAGAGAAACAGAGTTAACGTTGAGTCCAAAGAAGAGTCATATCAGACTTGAAACATTATTGCAGTTTCTCTCTCCAAAGATGCTGTCAGAGCTGCTGAGTTTCTTCAGCATTTCTGTTTTTAATCTAGTTAGTCCTACTCCCCTGCTGTTTGATTACAGCCCTAGAAATGATACCCAAACCCTTTTGAAAGTTATTATTGAACCCTGTTTCCACTGCCCTTTCAGGCAGGTGAAAGTGACAGCGACAGCGACATCGATGACAACTCACTGTGTTAAAAAAAACCCATCATTTCCCCTTCTGGGTCTTGTACTGATTCCTTTCAATCTGTGTGTCTATGATCATAGGCATTCTGTCACAAGAAAAAGTTCCTCTTGATTTACTCTATCCAATCCCTACATGAGGGTGAAATTAGTCATTAAACCTCTCTCTAAACCCTCCGTCTGTTCTATGGTCAGTAATCACAGCCTTCCTGATCTCTAATCTCATGGAATTGTTTCCTGATCAGGGTTAGATTTACAAGTGTTCTGTCCGAGAACAGGAAGGAGGTAACCTCATATGAGGGAAGGTCAAGTGGGTTGGGCCTATAATCAATGATATTTAAAAAGAATGAGGCAGCCTATCAAAACATACAAGTTTCTTAGCAGACTTGACAGGGAAGATGCAGAAAAATGCTTCCCCTTGTCAGAGAGTTTAGAACGAGAGGGCACAATCTCAAAATAATCACCGTTTAACACAGAGGTAAGGAGGAATTTCTTTTCTCAGACAGTACTGAATCTATATAATTCTTTAATGTAGAGGGCTGTTGAGGCTGGGTCACTAAGTATATTGAAGACAGAGAGAGATTGAATCAGTAAGGGAATCGGGGTTATAAGGAAATGGATTATCAGGTCAACCATGATCTCGCTGAATTTTGGAACAGGCTCAATGGGCTGAATTGCCTACTTCAGCTCTTACACCTTACGGTATCCAGGGTCCACTCAGTGCCCACATCTGCAAGTTTACTTTCTGGTATTCTTCCAAGGGATGTGTGCTTCACTAGCAAGGCCAGTATATGTTGCACAGCCTTAATGGTCCTTGAAAAGATGGAAGTGAACTGACACCTTTTGCATTCACTGAAAGAGGGGACAGGACCACAGATTAGCATCTCATCCAAAGGACAGCACCCCTTGACAGCGCGGCGCCAGCTCGGGGCTGGAGGCAGGAATGAGAGGAAGGGTTGGACATGGGATGAGGCCGGGGGTGGGGAGATTTTAAAACTGGTGAATTCTATGTTTAGGACATCGAGCTGTAGGCTCCTGAGGCAGAATATGAGGTGCTGCTCCTCCAGTTTGCAGGTGGCATCATTGTGACACTGGAGGAGGCCAAGGGAGGACATGTCACCCAGGGAGTGGGAGGGGGAGTTAAAATGGTTGGTGACCTGAAGGTGTTGTTGATTGCTGCGTACAGAGCACAGATGCTCTACGAAATGGTCTCCAAGTCTATGCTTGGTCTCACCGATGTAGAGGAGGCCACATTGAGAGCAGCAGATACAGTAGACCAAGTTGACGGATGTGCAGGTGAATCATTGTCAGATATGAAAGGTTTGTTTTGAACATAGAACATTACAGTGCAGTACAGGCCCTTCGGCCCTCGATGTTGCGCCGACCTGTGAAACCAATCTGAAGCCCATCTAACCTAAACTATTCCATTATCATCCATATGTTTATCCAATGACCATTTAAATGCCCTTAAAGTGGGCGAGTCTACTATTTTTGCAGGCAGGGCATTCCACGCCCTTACTACTCTCTGAGTAAAGAACCTACCTCTGACATCTGTCCTATATCTATCACCCCTCAATTTAAAGCTATGTCCCCTCGTGCTAGCCATCACCATCCGAGGAAAAAGGCTCCCACTGTCCACCCTATCTAATCCTCTGATCATCTTGTATGTCTCTATCAAGTCACCTCTTAACCTTCTTCTCTCTAACGAAAACAGCCTCAAGACCCTCAGCCTTTCCTCATAAGACCTTCCCTCCATACCAGGCAACATCCTGGTAAATCTCCTCTGCACCCTTTCCAATGCTTCCACATCCTTCCTATAATGCGGTGACCAGAACTGTACGCAATACTCCAAGTGCGGCTGCACCAGAGTTTTGTACAGCTGCAACATGACCTCATGGCTCCGAAACTCAATCCCTCTACCAATAAAACCGAGCATACTGTACGCCTTCTTAACAACGCTATCAACCTGGGTGGCAACGTTCAGTGATCTATGCACATGGACACCGAGATCTTTCTGCTCATCCACACTACCAAGAATCTCACCATTAGCCCAGTACTCTGTATTCCTGTTACTCCTTCTAAAGTGAATCACCTCACACTTTTCCGCATTAAACTCCATTTGCCACCTCTCCGCCCAGCTCTGCAGCTTATCTATGTCCCTCTGTAACCTGCAACATCCTTCCACACTATCCACAACTCCACCGACTTTGGTGTCATCTGCAAATTTACTAACCCATCCTTCTACGCCCTCATCCAGGTCATTTATAAAAATGACAAACAGCAGTGGCCCCAAAACAGATCCTTGAGGTACACCACTAGTAACTGAACTCCAGGATGAACATTTCCCATCAACCACCACCCTCTGTCTTCTTACAGCTAGCCAATTTCTGATCCAAACCGCTAAATCACCCTCAATCCTATGCCTCCGTATTTTCTGCAATAGCCTACCATGGGGAACCTTATCAAACGCTTTACTGAAATCCAAATACACCACATCAACCGCTTTACCCTCATCCACCTGTTTGGCCACCTTCTTGAAGAACTCAATAAGGTTTGTGAGGCACGACCTACCCTTCACAAAACCGTGTTGACTATCCCTAATCAAATTATTCCTTTCTAGATGATTATAAATCCTATCTCTTATAATCCTTTCCAACACTTTACCCACAACCGAAGTAAGGCTCACTGGTCTATAATTACCAGGGTTGTCTCTACTCCCCTTCTTGAACAAGGGGACAACATTTGCTAGTCTCCAGTCTTCTGGCACTATTCCTGAAGACAATGACGACATAAAGATCAAAGCCAAAGGCTCTGCAATCTCCTCTCTAGCTTCCCAGAGAATCCTAGGATAAATCGCATCCGGCCCAGGGGACTTATCTATTTTCACACCTTCCAGAATTGCTAACACCTCCTCCTTATGAACCTCAATCCCGTCTAGTCTAATAGACTGTATCTCAGTATTCTCCTCGACTACATTGTCTTTTTCCTGCGTGAATACTGACGAAAAATATTCATTTAGCACCTCTCCTATCTCTTCGGACTCCACGCACAACTTCCCACTACTGTCCTTGACCGGCCCCAATCTTACTCTAGTCATTCTTTTATTCCTGACATACCTATAGAAAGCTTTAGGGTTTTCCTTGATCCTACCTGCTAAAGAATTCTCATGTCCCTTCCTCGCTCTTCTTAGCTCTCTCTTTAGGCCCTTCCTGGCTAACTTGTAACTCTCAAGCGCCCTCACTGAGCCTTCACGCCTCATCTCTACATAAGCCTCCTTCTTCCTCTTGACAAGAAATTCAACTTCTTTAGTAAACCACCGTTCCCTCGCTCGACCACTTCCTCCCTGCCTGACAGGTACATACTTCTCAAGGACACGCAGTAGCTGTTCCTTGAACAAGCTCCACATTTCAATTGTGCCCAGCCCCTGCAGTTTCCTTCTCCATCCTATGCATCCTAAATCTTGCCTCATCGCCTCATAATTGCCTTTCCACCAGCTATAACTCTTGCCCTGCGTTATATACCGATCCCTTTCCATCGCTAAAGTAAACGTAACCGAATTGTGGTCACTATCACCAAAGTGCTCACCAACCTCCAAATTTAACACCTGGCCTGGTTCATTACCCAGTACCAAATCCAATGTGGCCTCCCCTCTTGTTGGCCTATCTACATACTGTGTCAGGAAACCCTCCTGCACACATTGGACAAAAACTGACCCATCTGAAGTACTCGAACTATAGCATTTCCAGTCAATATTTGGAAAGTTAAAGTCCCCCATAACAACTACCCTGTTACTTTCGCTCCTATCCAGAATCATCTTTGCAATCTTTTCCTCTACATCTCTGGAACTTTTCGGAGGCCTATAGAAAACTCCCAACAGGGTGACCTCTCCTTTCCTGGTTCTAACAGCCCACACTACCTCAGTAGACGAGTTGTCATCAAACGTCCTTTCTGCCACCGTAATACTGTCCTTGACTAACAATGCCACACCTCCCCCTCTTTTACCACCTTCCCTGATCTTACTGAAACATCTAAACCCCGGAACCTGCAACAACCATTCCTGTCCCTGCTCTATCCATGTCTCCGAAATGGCCACAACATTTTCGGCCTTGAATGGACGTGAGGGGGGAGGTGTAGCACTTCCTGTAGTTGCAGGGAAAGGTGCCGGGTGTGGTGGGGTTAGAGGGATGTTTTTTAATATATAGCCTACCTTTGCTGCTGCATAAATTGACGGGAAAGTAGCAAAAGCTGTATGTTTCTGCAAAAAACAAAATAAATTAAGAGAATGAGAATTCAATGTTTTATCACAGACAGAAAACACAAAATTCAACAACTCATCCCCGCGATTTGCTTCAACAATGTCGTACAGCAGGTAGGGAACGTCACTCCTACGTTTATCACTGCCGGTACTTCAGCTTATTCATAGCCCATCTCACTACACGTGACTGGGGTAAAGTGGATGCAGCCACATTCTCAAATCACTGGATACAGAGAAAGAGGTAAAATAGAGAGTCATTGACAAGCTTTGGTAATGGCATGACACAACAAATGAAATAACTTCAAAAGTGTAGTCAATGCTTACTTTAAGAAATACCGCAGCTAATTTTCGTGCAGCAAGCTCTCAAAAGAAATAAGGAGCAGCGAAGCTATTTCAGTGAAACTGACTGAGGGGTTAAGATCAGAATAGGTTTGAGGATTCCCTGAATCTTCAGAATAGTTCCATAAGGTTTTGTGTGTCTATATGGGGGGGTCAAAACGTATCATATTGACCTTCCGACGGCACTCCCTCAGCACTGACCCTCCAACAACGCTGCACTCCCTCAGTACTAAATTTATACTATGACTGATTGAACGTTGAATAATTGAAGGAGGGGAACGCAATGACCGTTATACAAGTACGGCTAATATCACTGTGGTCATACCAGTCTTCCTTTGTCTGATAAAACTCGCACAGACACTGCTCCAAAATACTTCAGCAAATCCACCTTCTCACTTCGTGTTAAATCAGACGGAAGATGGCGCACCAGAATTGTCTTGCTGCTATTGTTTGGAAGTGTGACACCCTCTGTGGGGACTGGAGCAGCCATGACTCTGGAAAGGCAAAGAAACACAGGACATTAGTCAATAGGCCATTGTAACTGGAGGGCTCCACAACCCAGAATTTAACTGGGCACTAGGATTAAACCGGGACTGGGTGCAGGGCAGGCCGTGTGTGTGGGGAGATGAGGATGATAGGCGGGGGGAAATGAGGATGATAGGTAGTGAGAGCGTGGGTCGTGTGTGAAAGGTGTTGTTACAGGCTGTGTGAGTGGGTCACTGAGTGGTGGGTGTGTGGAATGAGCTGCCAGCAGTGGTAGTGGAGTCAGATACATTAGGGACATTTAAGCGACTCTTGGATATGCACATGGATGATAGTAAAATGTAGGGTATACTAGGTAGTTTGACCTTAGAGTAGGATAACAGATCAGCACAACATCGTGGGCCGAAGGGCCCGTACTGTTCTATGTTCTAAAAAGGTCCTTTGGCTCATTATGCCTGTGCTGGTCAAAAACAACCACCTAACTACTCTAATCCTGTACATTTGCCTTGGCAGTTGAAAATACACATTTAAATACTTCTTAAATGTTGAGGATTTCTGCCTCTAGCACCCTGACAGGCAGACCCTGAGTTCCAGACTTTCACAAGCCTCTGTCTGAAAATGTTTTTTCCCCTCACATCCTCTTTAAACCTTCAGCCCCTTACATTAAGTCTATGCCCCTGGTTATTGATCCTCCACCAAGTGAAAATGATCATTATACATCTCAATCATGTCCTATTCAAATCTCCTCTGCTCTAAGGAAAACAGCCACAGTCTATCCAATCTCTCTTCGTAACTAAACTCTCCAGCCCTGGTGACATCCTGGTAAATCTCCTCTGCACCCTCTCCAGTGCAGTCAGACACCTCCTATAATGTGGATTCCACAACTGCACGCAATACCTTGATGGTGGCCTAACCAGCATTTCAAATAGCTCCAACATAACCTCCCTGCCCTTAAACTTTGTGCCTTCTTAACCACTTTATCCAGCTCTCATGATGTTTAAAGGGACCGGTGTACGTGCACACCAAAGTCCCTGTGATCCTGAGTTTTTCCCAAGGTCTGACTGTTCATTATGTATTCCCTTGTTACATGTGCTCTGCCCAAGTGCATCATCTCACAATTACCCAGATTGAATTCCATTTGCTGCTGACCAGTCCATCTGACCAGCCTGCCTATATCGTCCTGTTGTCTAAGGCTAGCCTTTGCATTATTTACCAGCCCACCAATATTTGTATCGTCTGCAAACTTAGTGATCAACCCTCCTACATCCCCCAGTCTAAATCATTTACAATAACCACAGACAGCAAGGATCCAGCACTGATCCCTGTGGGACCCCACTGAACATAAGCTTCCACTCAGCCATGGGCTCTTACCTTGGTTACCAGTCCCTGGGGAGGTGAGAATGTGGGGGGTTGGGGGGTGGGGGGGGGTAGGTGTTGGTGGGGGGGGGGATAGGGGCGGGTTTTGGGGGTAGTTGGGCTGTTATGAGAGTGAGGAATACTTCACCGGAAGTGGCTCCGCGAAGCTCTGCAGTCCCACGCATGCGCGCCGCCGTCGTGGCCGAGGGGCGAGGCTCGTTCCGCACATGCGCAGCGCCCGCGCCGCTGGTGGTTTCCATAGCAACCGGAAACTCATCTGCCCCGAGAGAGATGGCGGGGATCTGCCGGAGGGTGA
>NC_063341.1:79898746-79939571 GCF_021869965.1 Rhincodon typus
GGGTCTCAGTGTGTGGGGGGTGGGTCTCTGTGTGAAGGGTGGGTCTCAGTGTGTGGGGAGTGGGTCTCAGTGTGTGGGGAGAGGGTCTCAGTGTGTGGGGGCGGAGCTCAGTGTGTGGGGGGAGGGTCTCAGTGTGAAGGGAGGGTCTCAGCGTGTGGGGGGAGGGTCTCAGCGTGTGGGGAGAGGGTCTCAGTATGTGGGGGAGAGGGGCTGCGGGTGTGTGGTTGTGGGGCTCAGAGTGTGGGTAGAGCGGCACAGAGTGTGGGGGAGGGTCTCAGAGTGTGAAGGGTGGGTCTCAGTGTGTGGGGGAGGGGC
This sequence comes from Rhincodon typus, assembly GCF_021869965.1. NCBI lineage: Eukaryota > Metazoa > Chordata > Chondrichthyes > Orectolobiformes > Rhincodontidae > Rhincodon > Rhincodon typus. The sequence goes on from NC_063341.1 coordinate 79,899,062, forward strand.
TCAATGTGTTGGGGGAGGGTCTTGGTGTGTGGGGCGGCGCTCAGATTGTAAGGGAGGCGTTCAGTGTGGGGGTCTCAGTGTGTGAGGGAAGGTGTTCAGTGCTTGGTGGGGCTGTGCAGAGGGTGGCAGAGGGGCACAAGTTGCGGGGGAGGGTCTTAGGTTATGATGGGTGGGCTCAGTTAGTGGGGAGAGAGGCTCAGTTTGTAGGGGGAGTGTTACTGCTTGTGGGGGAGGGTCTCGGTGTGTGGGTGGAGGGGCTCAGTGTGTGGCGGGAGGATCTCAGATTGTGTGTGGAGGGTCTCAGCGTGTGTGGCAGGAGAGGCTCAGGGAGCACGGTGGACAGAGTCAGTGTGAGGGGAGGGGCTCAGGGATTGCGGGGTAGAGGCTCAGAGTGTGTGTGGAGGGTCTCAACATGTGGAGCAGGGTCTCAGTGTGGGGTTGTAGGTGTCAATGTGGGGGAAGGTCCCTGCTTTGGGGAGCGACCTGGAGTGGAGTGTGTGGCCTGGTAAAGATATTTAAGTATTGCATTCACTTAGTGCCTTTCATGTCCATTGGAATCCCAGAGTATTCTATAGCCAATATTATAGATCATAGAATCCCTACAGTGTGGAAAACAGGCCCTTCGACCCAACACGTCCACAACGAACCTCAGACCATCCCCCATAACCCACCTAATCTACACATCCCTGAGCACTACAGGCAATTTATCATGGCCAGTCCACCTAGTCTGCACATCTTTGGACTGTGGGAGGAAACCAGAGCACCCGGAGGAAATCCTCGCAGACATTGGGGAGAATGTGCAAACTCCACACAGACAGTCACCTGAGGATGGAATTGAACCCGGGTACCTGGCGCTGTGAGGCATCAGTGCTAACCACTGAGCCACTGCACTGCCCCTTTGAACAGTAGTCGCTGTTCTACGGCAGTTAACTCAAATACACATAGCAAGCTCCCATAAACAACAATGAATTAGCGCCCAGGTAATATTTTATTGCAATATACACCAAGGGATGAATATTCATTCAAGACTTAAGGGATAAATTCACCTTTTCTCCAAAGTGCCATGGCCTCTTTTATATCCAACTGACAGAGCCCTGGTTACCAGCTCGTACGAAAGACAACTCCTCTGACAGTGCAGCACTCTCTGTGAGAGATAGTAAGAACCTCTGTGTTGTGCTGGAGTGTCTGACCTGATTCCTGTTCTCATTTCTGAGACTAGATCTTATCCACAAGCTCCTACTCATTGAGCAATTACAAGATAAAAATAAAGAAATCTGATGTATTGAGCTTTCCTGAAACTACTCCTGGAGCATTGTGGATATATTTGCTTTAGACCAAGTGTAATGAAAGTTTATGAGACTGGTTTCTGGGATGATAGGGTCCAAAACATGGGCTCTCAGTCTCAGAACAAAGGGTATAAAATTAAGGATTGAGATAAAGAAACATCTGTTTGCTCAGAGTGTTGTAAATCTTTGGAATTCTCTACTGCAGAAAGCTGTGGATGCTCAGAGAATTAGTGTCAAGATTGAAAACCATAGACTAGAGTTATAGATTAGTTACAGCACAGAAAAAGACCTTAACACCCCTGCTGGCTTATAGCAAGAGCAACTCTGTGTGTCCAACATCCCCATGTTTTCCCCATAGCCCTTCTAATCCTTTTGCTTAAGATGATGATCCAATTCCTTTTTGAAAGGGAAGTTAAATCTGCCTCCACCACATTCTCAGGCAGTGCATTCCGGATCCACACCAACTGCTATTTAAAGACATGTCACAACTGCTACTTTTGCCAAGTAGCTCAAGTCTGTACTATCAGGTCTTTGACCCTTCTGCTAATGTGATCAATTTCTTTCTAAGTACTCAGTCAAGACACATCGTGACTCTGAACATTCCAAGTCCCCTGTCTGCCTTCTTTTCTCAAGGTGACCAATCCCAGCTTCTCTAGTCTATGCACATAATTGAAATTCCTCATTCTGGTACCATTCTCTTGAATCTTTTCTGCATCCTCTCCCTTATGCCTTGAAATACTTCTTGGTGCATTACCCAGAATTAGACACAATGCTCCAGTTGGGGCCAGTGTTTTATAAAGGTGTTTTAACTTCCTTGCTTTTGTGCACTGTCTCTATTTATAAAACTCTGGATTCTGTGTGGCATCTTAATCAGTTTCTCAAACTGTCCTGTCACTTTCAGTAATTTGTGTGCATCCATTCCCAGGCTGCTCTGTCTCTGCACCTCCTTTAGAATTATATCCTTTATCTGACAGGGTCATAGAGTCATACAGCACGGAAACAGACCCTCCTGTCCGACTTGTCCATCCTCAATTGATCTAGTCCCATTTGCCAGCTTTCTCTAAACCCTTATTATTCATGTACCCTTCCAGATGCCTTTTAAATATTGTAATTGTACCAGCCTCCACCACCTCCTCTGACAGCTCATTCCATACACATACCAACGTGAAAACGTTGCCCCTCAGGTCCCTTTTAAAACTTGCCCCTCACACCTTAAACCTGTGCGTTCTAGCTTTGCACTCCTCTACCCTGGAAAGAAAGATCTTGGCTATTCATCCTATCCATACCCCTCATGATTTTATAAACTTTTATAAGATCACCACTCAGCCTCCGGTGCTCCAGGGAAAAAAGCCCCATCTTATTCAGCCTCCCCCTATAGCTCAAACCCTCCAATCCCTGCAACATCCTTGCAAATCCTTTCTGAACCCTTTCAAGTTTTACAATATCTTTCCTATAACAGGGAGACTAGATTGAACACCAGCCACACCAATGTCCTGTACAGTCGCAACATAATGTCCCAACTCCTGTACTCAGTGCACTGACCAGCAAAGGCAAATGTGCCAAATGCCTTCTTCACCACCCTGTCTACCTGTGACTCCACCTTCAAGGAACTATGCACCTGCACCCTAGATCTCTTTGTTCTGCAACACTCTCCAGGGCCCTACCATTAACTGTTTAAGTCCTGCCCTGGTTTTCCTTACCAAAATGCAACACCTCAGAGTTATCTCCATTAAACTCCATCTGCCACCCTTCTCGGCCCACTGGCCCATCTGGTCAAGGTCCCATTCTGCTTTGAGATAACTTTCTTCCCTGTCCACTACACCACCAATCTTTATATTTATTCCAAATAAAATATGTAATTTTTACAGTTTTCTGCATTCAATTTCATTTGCTATGTGTCTGCCAATCTAACCAACCCTATCTACATCCGGTGAAAGTCTCTCAATGTCCTCCTCAGAGAACGTAATAGTTTCAGGATTTATGTCATCTACAAATGTTGGAATTATATCTTGTACATGCAGTTCGAGATCATTAATATAATTATATATTGAGAAAACTAAATGCTCTTGGCACTGACCCATAGGGAACTCTACTATTCATCGAGTTTCAGTTCTGAAAATAACCATTCACCAGTACGCTCTGTATCCTGTGACTCAGATACTTCATACCTATACTGCCACTACCCTTTTTATTTGTAGACCTCAGCCTGTGCCTTGGCGAGTGTTAGTTCACTAAAAAGACAAATTATACATGATTTGATCTTAAAGAATATTTGTGGGTTTTCTCCAATGCACCCATGTTTGTCCAAGTGACTGTTTATTTTGTCCTGAATTGTTATTTCTAAAATGTTTCCCACTCTGAGGTTAATCTAAATTTGCTAGACTTATTTGCACAAGAAGGCAACATTTGCTCTTCTCCAGTCATCTGTCCACACCCATGTTTAGAAGCACAATTCAAGGATTACAGCGAGAGTCTGATCAGTTTCTTCCCATACTCCCCTCAGTATCCTTGGATGTATCTGGCCTGGTCCTAGTACACCGACTTATCTTATAACTTCTCCTTCTCATTAATCTTTAGCTCATGCAGGATCTCAGCCATCTCCTCTTTTGCTACAATTTCAACAGCATATTCTTCCTTGGCAAATATATATGCAAAGTCCTGATTCAAATACCTCATTCATATCCTCTGCCACCTTTCTCATTTTTGTCCCTACCCAGCATGATCTGTCCTTTTACAGCATTTTCACTATAGAAGATATTTGAACTTGGGAACAGGACTGACACTAGAATTGGGGTAGGACATCAGCAATGATTTTATTAAATGGCAGAGCAGATTTGAGGGTCGAGATGACTCATTCTTTCTCCAGGTTTTGACCTTCTTTCTTTCTGAAGAACATGTATCCCTCAATCTCTGGTCTTTTACATTTGGTGGAGGAGGGGGGGAGGGGTGTTGGCATTTAGCTGAGTTAACTAGATGGCTGGTTTGTGACAGAACAGCATGGGTTCAATTCCCGCACAGGCTGAGGTGTGGTGATTGTCACGTTAAAGCATCACCAGTCATCTCTCTAATGAGAGAACAGACCAATGGTCTGGTAAGACTATGGCAACTTTACCTTACCTTTACTTTTTGCATTAGGTCTGAGAAGTCAGACAAAGTTTTAGTTTAATTTCTTCCAGCAAGGCAGTGCTCTTTCATGGCTCACTGAAGTGTTCATTTTGATTATGGTCTTTCTCTTAACATAGAAAAGGGAGGTATATTTGTAAAGAAAATCCCCTTCATAGTCTTTCTCTATGTCCTGGTCATAAAAACATTCCTTCCACTTTTATCCTGATTGTTCGATGTTTTGCATATTCCACAGAGCCGCGCAGCTAAGAAACAGCCAGTCAACAGAAGTCACCTTGTGTCTCCTTCAAAATCACTAATCCTGTCATGTGGACAGATGATCATTGCATATAAAGAGAAGAAACTCAATGAGATTGTTGTCGTAACCTTGTCTGGACGTTATCTGAAAAACCTGGGCAGCTTGCCTCATTGCTCTGCTCTGAAGGTTTGCAACCTGTCCAGGAATTACATCACTAAAATTGATGCTCTCGCAGGATGTCCCAATTTAATCAAGCTGGATCTCCATGGAAACCATGTAAGTGATAAAGGAGGTGTGTGCTCAGTAAAAACAATATCACATGATTACCATTGGCCACAAACTGGACTAGCCAGATAAATACAGTGGCCACGAGAGCAAGTCACCAGAGTGACCACTGCATGGTCCTTGTGCAGAAGAAATCCCACTTTCACATTGAGAACACCCTCCGTCATGTTGTGTGACGCTATCACCGTGCTAACTGGGACAGACTTTGAACAGTTCCAGCAACTCAAGACTGGGCGTTGGAGGCCATTCCTGTTCCTTCACTGTAACTGGGTCAAAATCCTGGAATTCCCTTCCTAAGGGCATTGTTGGTAAACCTACAGCCCATGGAATGCAATGGTTCAAGATAGAAGTTCACAAGCACCTTCATTGGAAGCAACTAGGGATGGGGAATAAAAAGTGCTGGTCAGCCAGCAACGCCTACATTGTACAAGTGAATAAGAAAAGTCCGAGGCTAGAATTCTGCTGTGAGTAACTCACCTCCTTTCTCCCCAAAGCTTGACAACCACCAACACGGCACAGTGTTAGGAATGTGATGAGTGCTCCCCCCTTACCAGGATTCTGAGCCAGCAACACTGAAGAGAAATCAGGATGGTGAGTGGCCTGGAGGGGAACTTGCAGGCGGTGCAGCCTTGCCCTTCTAGGTGGCAGTGGTCATGGGTTTGGAAAGTGCTGCTTAAGGAAAAGTCTGTGAGACCGTGCTCCTGATGTTGGCCCTGGCCTCACATGCTGATAAGGAGGAATTTGCAGGACGACAGGGCTGATTTTGCTTTTGACATTTGTGGTGCCTAGGTCAATGCCAGGTGGTTTGTTTGCTGAATTTCCTGCAATAGCCTCTTCTCCCAATCCCAGACCATTACCTCTGGAATCTTTAAAGATTCATCCATCTATTTATTATGTACACACTACACCCATGGTGACATATTCCAATAACACAGTCTTCGCATGCTCTCATCTTACCACTGTGTCTTAATTAGTCGGACTGTTCGTCCAATTTCCAGAACTTGTTGGGTAGAAATTTCCATGAACTAATTGTTGGTAGGACAAAACCTACAATCTGAAGTCTCCTCCACAAAGTTCGTTCCCTCACCTCACAGTGGAAACTGAGGCTGAACCAGACAATTTGTAATCTTGGTGAATTACTTTTGAAATGTAGTGTTGTTTTGCAGTTAAATTAAATATGAACTTTGACCAGAATACTGGGAGGGTTCCTTCCTTTTCCCTGATGCATTCACTTCAGCAGCTGGCAACTATTACACTGTAGGGGCCAGCTTAGACTCCACATTCAGCTCCTCACGTGAGTCTTGAACCCATAACCTGATGCAGAGGTTCTTTTTGAAAGCTAGGACGTGTGGGGAATCTGCCCAGTAAGCCAATTTTAAAGGTGGATCTCTTTTTAAAATCTAGTGAAGTCTGCATTTAGCATTTAACATAAGAGTAAAAGTAACCTACAGTTTCTTGCAGCCTTAATCAATAAAAACACATTTTCTGCTGAGAGAAATCTGTGGAGTTCGTAGGATCATACAGTACAGAAGAGGCCCTTTGGCCCTTTGAGTCTGCTCAAAAACTATTCTTAGCCTACACTCGGCCCTCTTTAGAGCATTTGGCCTGTCGTGTTGAATGTTATGACACTTCAAATGTTCATCCACATACTTTTTAAAGATTGTGAGTTTTCCCGCCTCAATTACCCTCTCAGGCAGTGCATTCCAGATTCCCACTACCCTCTGGGTTTAAAAAAATTCCTCAAATCCCCTCTAAAACTCCTGCTTTTCACCATAAAATTATGCTCCTTTGTGATTGACCCTTCAACAAAGAGGAAACAACTGCTTTCTATCCACCCTGTCTATGCCCGTCGTAATTTTGTTACATCTCTATCAGGTCCCCCCTCAGCCTTCTCTGCTTTAAAGAAAACCCGAGCTTATCCAGCCTCTCTCTGTCGCTGAAATGCTCCATCCCAGGCAACATCCTGGTGAATCTCCTCTGCACCCCCTCCAGTACAATCACATCCTTCCTATAATGTGGGGACTGGAACTGCACACAGTACTCCAGCTGCGGCCTCACCAAAGTTACTATAATCTGTGCCACTGAGAAAGGCAAGTGTCCTGTCTGCCTACTTAACTGTCCTATTAACCAGTCCTGCTGCCTTCAGGGATCTGTGGAGAAGCATCCCAAGGTAACAGTAAAACTGATTTATAGCTTGTTTCATCTTAGTCAGTGAAACCAAGCTTCCTACTGAGAGGCAGCTGCAGAGATACTTAATAAGGTAACTATTTAGAACTGGTTTCCTAGCTAGCTATAGCTGACTCAGGTCACTGGAATTGCAACTAGTGAAAGTGCAGGACGTTTAACAGATGCACAAGAAGCACAAAGGTGCAGCTTAGTCCGAATGCAGTGAGGCTGAGTGCATAACTCTGGGAATTTGGTAAAGGGGAATTTCCGTGTGGTGAGGGAAGAGGTACGAGCTTTTCTTTCACTAAAAATGGAGTGGCCCTAGAGAAGGAGCTGAGGGCAGTAAGTCCTGAGAGCTGAAGCCTAGAATCATTAATTAGGTGAGCGGATGAGTCTCAAGGTATTTCTATTTCTAAACTGGGACAGTAGTTTAACTTGGCTCTGGAGTGATATAACTAATTTAATAAATTGATGTCAAGACCAGTTAAGCTCCATAATGTAACTACAGAATTGTTGAATAATATTTCTGCTTCCTCTGTCTTCTTCACGGTTCTGTAATTGGCTATAACATACTAAAGTAATTATTATACTTATTTTCCCCCCATTACCAGATCGCGCATCTCCCAGATGAAGACTTTTGGTCTGAAATGAAGTTTCTGCAGATCCTTTTTCTTCATGGTAACCTCATTGGGCCCTTGCGTAGTGTTGAGCCCCTGTTTTCCTGCCCAGACCTCATCGTTCTAACTCTGTTTGACACCCCAGTCAGTCTGGTTCCAAAATATCGGCATCATGTTGTCAACAGCATTTTGTCTCTCAAAGCCTTGGATCACTTTGTCATCTCAGATGAGGAGATCATTGAAGATTGGCCAAAATCTGAAGAATTCAAAGCTTTAAGTCCTTATTTCTTTATTGACCTCCCATTGTGTTCACAGGTTGGTGCTATTATCTATTATTGAGGGACTGAAACATTTTGAGCGTCCACAAAGATCAAGCTGAAAGTCAGGAAAAAGAAACACCAGAAATGTCCAGCAAATTTGTCAAAATTGAAATAGAGGAAAGAAAGATTAATTATTCCAGGTCAGATTAAAAAAAAAAATTCATGGAAGGGCTAGGTCAGCATTATTGTCCATCCCTTGAGAAAGTGGTGGTGAGCTGCCTGCTTGAACCACTGCAGTCTACCTGGTGTGGAGATACCAACGATGCTGTTAGGGAGGGAGTGCCAGAATTTTAAACTGGGTTTTAAGATGCAGAAGTGAGGGGCAGGTTACAATGTTGGCACAGTGTGGGAATTGGATATAGGTACATAACATCTGTCATCATCCAATTTAACTCGCCCTTGTTTGGAGGTGTGCCAGTGAATTTGTTATTTGAATATGTTCAGAGAAAATTATTTGTAAATTTAACCCAGCATTCTGCCTTTAACAGTCTGCACACTGCTTTCCCAAGCTGTGGGAAGTTTTCCAGGTTCCCTGCGGAGATTTGCTTTGCTAGATTGACAGGCTGGAAAGACTAAAACTGCCTTTTATACACAGAAACAAAAACAAAGTTGCTGGAAAAGCTCAGCAGGTCTGGCAGCATCTGTGGAGGAGAAAACAGAGTTAACGTTTCAGGTCCGGTGACCCTTCCTCAGAACTGAAGTTACAGCATCCGCAGTTCTTTTGGTTTTTATACACAGGATTTGTTTTGAGTGTGCTTTCACAGCTTTAAAGGCAATTTCAAAACATTTTGCAAGTTATTTCTGCAATTTTGGCCTTTATCTTCACTTCCCATCTGTCAGATTTTCTGAGCTTAGAGTTTATACAGCTCTACATTGATGTCTGATGAGAACCAGGAGGGACAGACCCTGTAACACTAATGGCAACGGTGGAGGAGTGGCTTTCCACTCTGCCACATGACCGAGGGGATAGACACACATCCGCAGCTCACAGGAGGATCATATGAACACATAAACAATTTCCACATTTCCTTCTACCCCCGATAATCTTTGATCCCATTGCCCCACAAGAGTCCGTCTACCTCTACCTTAAAAATATTCAATAACCCAGTGTCACACCTCACTAGAGTCACCCCACGCAAGAAATCAGGTCCCGCTATTTCTGGGGCCATTACAAAAGTTGATGGTTTTCACAAGGAATGTAAAACTCCCCACATTTCCTGACTTTTAGACCCAGGTTGACAGAAAACATGGACCATGTTTCTGTACTTAACAAGAATAACCATTTATTATAAATAAATAGACTCTAGCTAGAGGTAAGCAATTGTTGACATATAACTCTCCTAATTAAAGTTCTAACCCCCATACAAAATTCCCCCTACACAAACATACAGACAAAGGGGAGGCAATGGCCTAGTGTTTATTATTGCTAGACTATTAATTCAAAAACTCAGCTAATATTCTGGGGACCAGGTTTGAATCCCACCATGGCAGATAGTGAAATTTGAATTCGTTAAAAAAAAATGGATGACCACGAAACTATTATTGATTGTTGGAAAAACCCATCTGATTTACAAATATCTTGAGCGAAAGAATTCTGCTATCCTTACCTGGTCTGGCCTACATGTGATTCCAGACCCACAGCAATGTGGTTGACTCTTAACTGCCCTCTGAAATGGCTTAACAAGCCACTCAGTTCAAGGGCAGTTAGGGTTGGGCAATAAATGCTGGCCATTCAGTGACGCTCACATCCCACGAGTGAATTAAAACAAGAGCATATCAGTGTTATCGAGTGGTGGAAAAAGCTGGGAATGCAGTGGTCTCTGTCTATAGGGTTCGGTGAGTTGATCTTTTTGGCTTGTCAGGACTTGCTGCTCCTCAATCTGTCGTCTGCAAGTACTTCCACTTGTGGCAGGAGGCACACAGCAACTGGTTCACAACTAAAATGTCTCCGACTAATTAGTTAAAATCAACAGTTAACAGCAACCAATGAGGAGAAATAAACTGGCTTTCTACAGGCTTCGAGTTGTTTTCTTCCCTGCAGAGAAAAGGACACCACCTCCCCTTCGAGAGCTCCACTAGTCTCTGGCTATCTCATTCATACCAAAAGCTGCTCAGCTTATTGGGAGCCAATCATATAGCTGTTGGCAGACAGACAGCCCTTGTTATTGAGAATGGGATCGCCACTCCACAGACCAATCAGCTACTTATTGTTATTGGAATCTTACCTTGCACATCCCTCTGGCTCCAGTGCATCTGCAAATACATTTCCTCCACTGGTTAAACAATCAACAATGTAAACATCAATTACAATAAGTGATGGTAACATGCTTTTAAAATGTCTTTTTTCCATTTCGGACCATAATCAAAAATGTTGGAAACCAAAAAGATTTAACCCTTACACCAATCTGCATCACCTTCTGAGGGAGAGAGCTCCAAAGTCGCACAAACTCTGAGTGGTAACGCATTTTGGTCAAAGAAACATGGAGAGACAACACAGGCTCAATGGTACAACTTTGAGGGGAGTACAGGAGCAGAGGGACCTGGGGGTTTATGTACATGATTCAGGCAAGTTGCAACAGTTGTTAAGAAGGCTTCTAGAATCCTTGAGTTTATTAGTAGAGGCATAGAGCATAACAGCAAGGAAATAGGAGGTGATGGCCTACTGATATTGCTGCTAGAGCATTAATCCAAAGACCCAGCTAATGTTCTGGGCACCTGGGTTTGAATCCTGCCATGGCAGATGGTGACATTTGAATTCAATGAATGTTTGGAAATAGAAGTCCAATGATGACCACGAAACCATTGGCAATTGTCAGGAAATACCCATCTGGTTCACTAATGTCCTTTAGGGAAGGAAACCGACATCCTTACGCAGTCTGGCCTACAGTTACTTCAGACCCACAGCAATGTGGTTGACACTTAACTGCCCTCTGGGCAATTAGGGATGGGTAATAAATGCTGGCCTGGACAGTGATGCCAACATCACATGAATGAATTAAAAAAGTGATGCATGCCTCTACAAATTATTAGTCAGATCACATTTGGAGTATTATGTTCAGTTCTGGGTAACTTGTTGAAGGAAGAATGTTAAAACCCTGGAAAGAGTAATAAGGAGATTTACTAAAATGATACCAGGAACGAGAAATTTTAGCTACGAGGAAAGATTAGAGACATTGGGCTTATTCTCCTTGGAGCAGAGAAGATTCAGAGGTGGTTTGATTGAGGTGTTCAAAATTACACACAATTTTGACAGGGTAAAGAAAGATATTCTGTTTTCGCTAGTTGTAAAATTAGAGGAGTAGTGGACAGTGAAGAAGGTTACCTCAGAGTACAATGGGAACTTGATCAGATGGGCTAATGGGCTGAGGAGTGGCAGATGGAGTTTGATTTAGATAAATGTGAAGTGCTGCATTTTGGAAAGGCAAATCAGGGCAGGACTTGTACACTTAATGGTAAGGTCCTGAGGAGTTTGCTGAACAGAGAGACCTCGAAGTACAGGTTTATAGTTCCTTGAAAATGGAGTCGCAGGTAGATAGGATAGTGAAGAAGGTGTTTAGTATGTTTGCCTTTATTGGTCAGAGCATTGAGTATAGGAGTTGGGAGGTCATGTTGTGGCTGTACAAAACATTGGTGAGGCTACTTATGGAATACTGCATGCAGTTCTGGTCTCCCTGCTATAGGAAGGATGTTGTGAAACTTAAAAGAGTTCAGAAAAGATTTATGAGGATGTTGCCAGGGTTGGAGGGTTTGAGCTACAGGGAGAGGCTGAATACCTTAGCACCTTTTGACTTGATAGAGGTGAACAAAGTGATCAGAGGTATAGATAGAGTGGACAGCCAGAGACTTTTTCCTAGGGTGGAGGCAGCTATTACGAGGGGGCATAGTTTTAATGTGAGTGGAGGTAGATATAGGGGAGACGTCAGAGGTAGGTTCTTTACTCAGAGAGTAGTCGGGGCGTGGAATGCATTGCCGGAGAGGGTAGTGGAGTTGGCCTCATTAGGGGCATTTAAGCGGCTATTAGATAGGCATATGGATGATAGTATAAGGTAGGGGTGGAGGTTAGATAGACCTTAGGATTAAGGTAAAAGTTTGGCACAACATCGTGGGCCGAAGGGCCTGTACTGTTCTATGTTCTATGAATAGGCTGGGGCTATTTTCCCTGGAGCGTCAGAGACTGAGGGGTGACCTTACAGCAGTTTATAAAATCATGAGGGGCATGGGTAGGATAAATAAAGAAGGTAATTTCCACAGGGTGGGGTAGTCCAAAACTAGAGGGGCATAGGTTTAAGGTGAAGGGGAAATATTTAAAAGGGACCTAAGGGGCAACTTTTTCATGAAGAGGGTGGTATGTGTATGGAATGAGCTGCCAGAGGAAGTGATGGAGACGGGTACAATTACAACATTTAAGAAATGGGTACATGAATAGAGGGATCTGGGCCAAACACTGTCAAACGGGGCTAGATTTATTTAGGAAATATGGTCAGCATGGAAGAGTTGGACCGAAGGGTCTGTTCGCGTGCTGTACATCTCTATGATTCTGTGACTTTATGGCATGTCAGTAACTAAGGGTCACAATTTCAAGATTGTCAGCAAGAAACCTATGAGTGAGATGAGAAGAAACTTCTTTACTCAGAGAATTGTTAGGATTTGGAATGTGCTGCCTGGGAGAGTGGTGGAGGTGGATTCCATAGGAGGTTTTTAAAGAGAGCTGGGTATATATTTGAAAGTGATGAATTTAGAGGACTATGGAGATAGGGCTGGAGAATGGGATCAGTTGGGTAGCTTTATTGGGAGCCGGTATAGACAGAATGGGCTGAATGTCCTCTTCCTGTTCTGTAAAATTCTATGACTCTGTGTGGATAATGATTCCCATGATGAGCTCTTCTACTGATATTAACCAGAGCCAGATGAGCACAAGAGTAATCACTGAACCAGATATTGGGCTGCTGAAGGTCTGGGGATCTACACTCCAGCCTTTTACATGTTGCCCAGTGCTTGTCACTGTAAAATTGACAGCCAAGTCTTCAGTAGCTGAAAAGCACTGAAGTCTGAAATTCCCTCGCTGCACTTTCTATTTCTCTTCTTCCTCCTTAATGTTACTCTTTCATATGACCTCTTAGACCAAGCTTTTGTTACCCTGTCATGATATTGCTGTTGGTTGTTTTCTGTAAAATGTTACTTGATAAGTTAATAATGTGAGGCACCTTGAGCTGCTTTATTGCTTTAATAGCACTGTACATTTTACAGGTGTTGTATTAAATTCTACCAGATGAAATTGATTTAATTGGTCATTCTGGAGATAGCTAAATACTTCTTTCTCAAACTCACAAAGATCACTGATGAGGAATGGTGCTAACTGATGAGTTCTTTCTGTTACTGCTTTATAAGAAGTGCTTTGATTTCTTGTTGAAATGGAACCACTGTCAGTGCTCTCATCTTTCACGTAGATCTCGACTTGGTGTACTGAGTTGAGATGGATTAGGAGTCTGCTGTCTACCATCAACAACATCCTTGCCCATCGCTCTCCAGTGCTGATCATTCAACGATGGTTCCGTGGATTCTTGGTCAGAAAGAAGCTGGGGTATTGATTAATTTGTAGGATTTCTTATTTTCCAGTCTTTATTCTGTAAATTGACCTGACAAGGTGCTCCCTTTCTACTTTGCTGTCACTAATTGTTAAACAGGTTCTTTTTTGTTAAATCCACTACTGCTGCGCAAAAATTTAAAAGCTATTTATAACTTATTACTTCAAATGCATTTTCTATTTTTGTGTTACATTTGTTGCTCACTTTGATTTTACATGGTGCAGTTTCTCTTTCCTCCTTTCACTCTTACTTTAGTATTTTTGATATTTTTATGCCTTTTTTTCAAGTTCTGTGTTGTGTTTTTATCTTTCTTTTCTCCTGAGACGTTGACCCTGTCCTGGGTTGTGTTATCACAGGGACAGTTCTCACCTCATATTGATGTTGACTCTGCACTTGTGAAATATGTTGCATAGAAACATTGAAACATAGAAAATCAGAGCAGAGAAGGCCATTCAACCATTCTGTCATTTAATACAATCATAGCTGATCAGCCGACTCAGTCCGCTGTTCTCAATTTCTCCCAATACCCTTTGATCTCTTTTGTCCCAAGTGCTACATCCAACTCCTTGAATTCGTGCAATGTTTTGGCTTCAACTGTTTTCTGTAGGAGTGAATAGTGAGAAGGAGAACTGCTGGCCTAGTGGTATTATTGCTAGGCTATTAATCCAGAGACCCAGGTAATGTTCTGGGGTCCCAGGTTCAAATCCTGCCATGGCAGATGGTGGAACTTGAATTCAATAAAAGTCTGGAGTTAAGAATCTAATGATGACCGTGAATCTATTGTCAATTGTCAGGAAAAACCCAAATGGTTCACCAATGTCCTTTAGGAAAGGAAACTGCCATCCTTACCTGGTCTGGCCTGGATGTGACTCCAACCCACAGCAACATGGTGACTCTTAACTACCCTCTGGGATTGGCAATAAATCCTAGCCTAGCTAGCAATGCCCTCATCCTGTGAATATATATTTTAAAAACTTCCACAGGCTCACAGGTTTACTGATTTTCATGGTTTACTGAAATGGTTTACCCTAAGTTTATCACAAAGACAATTTGCACCTCAGACAGATGTTGACATGTGCTAGGGTCTGTATTAACCAGACATACTGCTGTAATTGGTCTGGCTGTTACCAACCCACCTGATACAGCTTCTCCCTAGTTAATGTATCACAATCGTCATGATATTGTTCACCTCTATCAAATCTCCCAGCAGAAGTTTTATATGCCTCTGAGCCTTGGGGCCAGTGATGCATCTCCACATGCAGTAAAAAAAACAAATAACTAAAACATACTTAAGGCTAACAATCAGGTGACAATGCTGTTAATGCGATTCCATCTTCATCATCATCAGTAACATTCACTCTGAATTCATTTCTTTAATGGTCCCATCATTCTGTTTAAAACCAAACATTGTGTTAGGACCTAAGACCAGACCCTGTGGTCCGTTGGGATCTTAAGAGGGTTTGTTAACTTTTTTTTAAAATGTAGGCAAAATTTGAAGTCCCAGTTGCTCCTGAACGAAAGCAAGATTCCATGGTTTTAAGCAAACAATAATTCTTATTTTACAAAACCTCCGAGCCAGGAAGCCCGAGTTCAGATCCTATCTGCTCCACAGGTGTGTAATAACATTTTGGAAGAGGTTAATTAGAAAGTATCAAACAAAACAAACAGTCAAGACCACCTTGCACTCTAATTTTCAGACTTAACATGAGCTAAACATAAATTTACAGGCAAACAGTGATCAAACATAACACAAGCTGCACATCAAATCACAGACATAACCAAGATAGATCTCACAAATTTCTCAGCAACTTACTCACATGCCAAATTATCATGAGTCACCAAAATTCTTTAGGCCATGTCTTCCTCATAGGACAATTCAGCTCCTCTCTGTTTAGGATGTAGCTTCTGATTTCCCCCAAAACCTACTCCACCTCAACTGCCCAAACTGCTGCTGCTAATCTCAGTTGCTCAATCTTTTCTTCTGAGACTGTGTCACACAGGATTCACAAGGCTGTCTTCTAACATTTAATCGCTGGCTTAACCTCAGCTCTCTAATGCTTGGAGCAGGACACTACAGCGCTTGAACCTCCTTGAATTTGATGTAGACCTCCACCCTCAGCAGCACGACTCCACCCATGTTCCATTGTTGTAATCCCTAATCCATAGGCACACTTCCATATTTCTCTCAAATCTGTTCCACAATACAGCCTTCTTGGTTCTGTTTCCCACCTGGGCTGACCACCCACTGAGACTGTACCCCCGCTTTGTTGGCCAGCTGTGCTTCAATGTCTAAACACATGTTCTCAGCTTTCAGGCTGCATTCGGGCTTCCCTGAGCTTCAGTCTCCCAAGCTATACTGACCAAATACTGTTCCTGGTATCCCTGAGCCCCAACTCTAAGTGCCATTTAGTCACTAATGACATCTAGGGCTCCTCTCAGGCCCAGCTTGAACTGATCTGTGTGATCTATTGTTATCTCCCAACGAGCTGTATCCCTGTTCCCAGGCAGAATGTTAGATACCCAAGCTGCATGGGTACATTCTGGTCATTAATGTTTACCATTTCCAGTCAACCAGAACTCACCCCAACAAGTTCTAATGCGCAAAAGCACACAGACAAAAAAAAATTAAATTATTAATTTCGTCACAATTGTAATAAGCCATTATCAAAATACTAATGTCATGTTACTTGCTATTTTGTTTTGCTAAACTAGAATTGTACCGATTCCATGTAAAGAACACCGTTTCCCACTTCTGGATCTCCACGGAGAACTATGCAGTGAGGGTATTCATGTGCTGCAGGATGGCAGTTTGTGTGTGAGTCTGAACCATGAGGAGGGGTTTAGGGTTTAAAATTTATGTTTTCACCCCTGAAAAATTAACATCAGGTTTCAGCATCACAGGGGAGATACACTTATCAGATTATTTGTATGGACTATGTATCAGTGTGCTTGGCAGTACTGTGTATCAGTGCACTGTGTGGGACTGTGTATCAGAGTGCTGGTTGGGACTGTGTATCAGAGCACTGGGTGTGACTGTGTATCAGAGCGCTGGTTGGGACTGTGTAACAGAGCACTGGTTGGGACTGTGTAACAGAGCACTGGTTGGACTGTGTATCAGAGTGCTGGTTGAAACTGTGTATCAGAGCGCTGGGTGGGACTGTATATCAGAGCACTGGGTGGGACTGTGTATCAGAGCGCTGGTTGGGACTGTGTATCAGAGCACTGAGTGGGACTGTGTATCAGAGTGCTGGTTGGAACTGTATATCAGAGCACTGGTTGGGACTGTGTATCAGAGTGCTGGTTGGAACTGTATATCAGAGCGCTGGTTGGGACTGTGTATCAGAGCGCTGGGTGGGACTGTGTATCAGAGCGCTGGGTGGGACTGTATATCAGAGTGCTGGGTGGGACTGTGTATCAGAGTGCTGGGTGGGACTGTATATCAGAGCACTGTGTGGGACTGTGTATCAGAACGCTGGTTGGAACTGTGTATCAGAGCGCTGGTTGGAACTGTATATCAGAGCGCTGGTTGGAACTGTGTATCAGAGCGCTGGTTGGAACTGTGTATCAGAGCGCTGGTTGGGACTGTGTATCAGAGCGCTGGTTGGGACTGTGTATCAGAGCACTGGGTGGGACTGTATAGCTGAGCGCTGGTTGGGACTGTGTATCAGAGCGCTGGATTGGGTTTGAGTCAGAGAACTGGTTGGGACTGTGTATCAGAGCGTTGGATGGGGTCGTGTGTCAGATCACTGGGGAGGACTGTGTGTCTGAGCACAGGGTGGGACTGTGTACCTGCACTGAGATGCATTCTATTTTAGTTCCAAATCCAGTCCAACGGTTGTACCTGTGTTAGTTGAATCAGTTTGCTGTCTCTGCTGTTACATTTTCACCACAGTCAGCATGGCTGGTGGAGATGGTAAACAGCTCATGAAATGCGGCAGGTTTTACTCAGAGAGCTGTTGATTTGAATGCTTTTTTTATTGACCTTGTTTAATTAACTGTAGTTACAAAACAGATTGAAAAATTACAAAATCGAGCCCAGTCTTAATCTTCAGAGATGTTTCAAACAGCCTGGAATGATTTGTTATGTGGATTCATTTAATTATTGTTGTGTTCAGTACATCAGTAATGAAACTGTCTTATTGGTTATCTAGGTAACAGGCAGCGGAGGTAAGGAGGATGGCCAACACAACATTGTCCAGTTACAGATAGATATAAACAAGCTGGATATTGCTCTACTGGAGGTATGTCTGGTAATGTGAGCAATTTCTCTGTCTGTGCTGGTTGGTACAAGGGTCAGGTTTTTGAGATTAGGTTCAGTACCCCACTGTCATGTCAAACGGTGGTCGTGGCTCCAAAGTGGGCTGTGTTTTATTGATCCTCACTGGCTGTGTTGAGGCATTGTGAGGGGCCAGTCATGTATCATAGGACAAGGAGCTGGCCCACTGACCTCCTGCGATTCCCCCGGCTGAGCTCAAATTATAGTGGGTGAGCAACGTATCCGCCACCCTCTCCTTCCTCTAGGCTTGTCGAGGCCTTTAACTGGCTGATTGAGGATTACAGTAGGAGCTTATTCTGCCTCCAGCACTGTAGTTGATGTTGTATGCTCTTCATTAAACCTGGTGAAAAGGTGAGCAGTAAGGGCTTTTTCTCCTTTGGGGATGCCCCTCAAAGTGTGTCCCAACCTCCAAAAACCCCTATCCTCTACACCCAATCCTGCAGGATCCTGATATATTCCAGGAAAAGAAAAAAGAAATGCTTACATGGATAAGATTTACCAGAAATTCATTGGATATGGGTGTCACTGACTAGGCCAGCATTTATGCCCATCACTGAGGGCAGTCATGGTCCAACATTGCTGTGGGTCTGGAGGCACATGCAGGCCAGACCAGGTAAAGATGGCAGTTTCCTTCCCTAAAGGACTTTAATGAACCAGATAGGTTTTCCCCTACAATCAACAACAGTTTCATGGTCATCATTAGACTCTTCATATCAGATTTTTATTTAAATCAAATTCCACCATCTATCTTAGCAGGATTTGTACCAGGTCCCCGTGACATTACGTGAGCAATAATACTATTAGGCCATTGTCTCTTCTTAAGTTTATTGGGCAGTTTACATTTGGGAGGGTTTACACTTTACCTTTTAGGAGAGGATTGTGAATGTTGCCTTTTAGCTTGGGAAGCCAAAAAGATCAGAAGAGTAGAAAAAATACCTGAGCAGCAGAAACTCTCACTGTTTTGAGTTGGCTGATACAGCATTTTTCTTCATGACAATATTGAAAAAAATTCAAAAAAATAGGCTTCATTGGCAAAACCTGTGGAGTGCTAAACAATATTAAGGCACTTTGGGATAGTGTACATTCAACAAAACATGGGGATGAGAAAAGTCAGAGGATCAATAATACAATTTAAAAACAGATGCTGGCGAAAGGAGAAAACTCAAAATTGAAATGGGTGAATAACAGCATCTGATTGCTTTACAAAGAAAGGAGCAAGTTCTAAGAAACTGTTAGTGTTAGAATGTACGCTAAAAAAAACAGGAGTATGATATATTATCATTCTGCACAACATGGTGTCATGTATGTTTTGTTTTGTTTGGTTTTTAATTAATATTGTAAATATGTATTAATTTATTTTAGAAAGAAAAGAAAGGGAAGCTGTTGTCATCTACTGGGGAATGGCAGGGAGGATGCTTAAGACCAAATGGGACTAACGGTTAGGTGATAACTATTTGTTAAAGACTGGATAATTGAGTGAGAACTTGATTATATGTGTATTGAGTAATAATAATCAATGTGTTGGAAGTTTTGTGATGTGAGAGTTGGAAAACATCTCTGACTAAAAAAGTATATACCTGGACTCTGGCAAACTAAGATATTTTCCAATCAACCTGCTCAGAGATGTATTACACAGCTCTGGAGCAAGTGGGGCTTGAACTCAGGCCTCCTGGCCCAGAGGTAGGGACATGACCACAAGAGGCCACACCCTATCAAACCAGCATTGAACCTCTAATATTTCACTCTTGCTATGCCATTTAATAAGATTATGGCTGAGCTGATTATAGCCTCACATTGAAATTCCTGCCTTCTGCTGATATTCTTTCACTGCCTTATTTAACAAGAACTTACCCACCTAGACCAGAAAATTATTCAAAGCATGGGTCTCATCCTGAACATCATAAGACAAAGTCCTCCCCCAACCTGACCTGGCATTGTGGAGCAAATCCCCGGGCATCAAGGTCTGCAGGGAGGTCTTAGAGAATATTGATCACTTCCAATACCTCGGGAGCGTCCATCACGCAGCTATTGATGAAGAGATTCAGCATCGCATCCAGTGTGTTAGCACAGCCCTTGGCTGCCTGAGGAAAAGGGTGTTTGACAACAATAACACTAGATCCAACACCAAGACGATGGTTTACAGAGCTATGATGGTTCCTGCCCTTCTGTATGGCTCTGAGACATGGACTGTCCACAGCGGATACCTCAAGTATCACCAATGCTGCCCATGCAAGATCCTGTGAATCCTCTGGGAATAGAGATGCACTAACACCAGTGTCCTCGACCAGGCCAACATCCCCAGCATCAAGGTACTGGCCACCCTTGATCGACTACAATGTGACCGACAAGAGCCTCCCCAAGCAGGTGCTCTGCTCCCAGCTTCGAAATGGCAGGCAAGCCCCAGGTGGACAGTGGAAGTGCTTCAGTGTTACCCTCATGGTCTCACTGGCAAAGTGCAACCTTCCCACAGACACCTGGGAATCATTAGCCCAAGACCATTCAAAGTGCAAGAGGAGCATCCGGGAAAGGATTGAGCCCCTTGAGACTTGCTATTGGGAAAAAGTGGAAGCCAGTTAAAAACAGTGTAAGGAACATGCTGCCACACCAACACCCCACCCACCCCTTCCCCATGACCACCTTCTGCCCCAAGTGTAACAAAGCCTGTGGAAGCCACATCGATCTGTAAAGCCACCTATGGACTCACCCTGAGAGTGGAAAAGACTCATCCTCATCTGCAAAGGACCGCCAGTGATGGTGATAATTCAAAGACTCCTGTTTCATCATCTTTTCAGAAAGAGAGTTCCAAAGACGCTCAGAGAAAATATTTTGCTTCATCTTAGCTAAATGGGCAAGCCCTGCTAGTTTAACAACAACCTCTTATTGTAGATTCTCCCACAAGAGGAGACATCTCTCCACGTCTACTCTGTCGAGACAACTTTGGATCTTGTGTGTTTCAATCAAATCGTTTCGTATTCTCCTAAACTCTAGTGGATACAAGACTTTCCTCATAAGACAATCTTTCCATTCTAGGTATCAAATAAAACAAAGAACTGCAGATGCAAAAGATCTGAAAAGAAACACAGCAGGTCCAACCCCTTCTTCAGCATATATATCAACCTTTTCCCAGCTACAATCAGTTCTGAAGAAGGATCATCAGATTCAAGATATGAACTCTGTTTCTCTGTCCACACAAGCCGCCAGATCTGCTGAGTTTCTCCAGCTATTTTTGTTTTTGTAACATTCTTTGTTTTCTAAGGAGAAGTTAAATGTTGGTCATGCAGTTAATTTCTCTGTGCAGTCAGATTTTTCCATTTTGTGTTTACTGAAATCAAAGAATTAATTGAAGTGAGAATCTTCTATGGTTCAAACTTTCAGTAACATTGTGCAGTCCAATCAGTGATCAAGGGTTATGGGCAAAAGGCAAGAAAGTGGAGTTGAGGATTACCAAATCAGCCATGATCTCATTGAATGATGGAGTAGTCTCCATGGGCTGAATGGCCTGCACCTGCTCCTACATCTTATGGTTTTCTGGGTAATTGAGTGCTATGATTGGCATGAAGCAATGGGTGATGTGGCCAGGGGTTTCAGCTATGGTGTTAGATCAAGCTGTAAACTGTCCAACCTTTCGTGGTTAAATGCATAGAGCAAGTTGCACTTGTCTACTCTGAACTCATAGTCCGTGACATTCACCCAAGGTCATTGGGAAGAGTCTTTAAACATCCTGGATAATTTGTGTTCATACACTGATCAACCTTACCTGGTTGAGGGGCAAAATCTGGCTTTCTCAGGAATCTACGTCTTAAAATGCTGCTTGCAGAGGTACCTGGAAATGATATTCAAGGTTGTCCCACTGGTCCAGCAGAGTAATGTGTAATGTGATACTGACTCGTGTCTGCAGCAGAGAGCTGTTAGGACAATGTCAGGGCTGTTCTACTGGAAAACTGAGCAGAATTCCTATTGCAGCAGTTGGGGAGCTGTAGTGTAGTGGTAATATCACTAGATTAGAAATCCAAAGGCCCATGCTAATACTCTGGGAATATGAATTCAAATCCCATAATGGTAACTTGTGGAATTTAACTTCAATTAATTAATGAAAATGTTAGTTCAAAGCTAGTCTGAGTGATGGTGATCACGAGACTATCATTGACTATTGTAACAAAAACGTCACAAGTGAAACTCAACAGGTCTGACAGCATCTGTGGAGAGAAAGCAAAGTTAACGTTTAAGGTCCAGTGACTCTTCTACAGAATTGAGCCTCAACCGTTAACTCTGCTTTCTCTCCACAGATGCTGCCTAACCTACTGAGTTTCTCCTGCAACCTCTGTTGTAAATACCTATCGGGTTCACTGATTTCCTTTAGGGAAGGAAGTCTGCCATCCTTACCTGGACTGGCCTACCTGTGACTCCAGATGCACAGCAATGTGGTTAACTCTTCGCCATTATCTAAAATGGCCCAGTGATCTACTCAAGGGTCATTAGGGATAAGCAATAAATGCTGGCTTGCCCAGTGATAGCCATATCCCATGAAAGATTAGAAATAACAAGCAGTTATGTATTTAAGTATCTTTTATTCTCATTGTGTTTTGTTTATGTAGGATCGGTGTGAAGCCAACGAAATAACCTCTGGCATTTACCCAAGTATTGCACGGTGGAACAGATGGAACTCTCCAAACCTTAAGTCAAATAAAAGCAGCATTTTAAGACGTAGATTCCTGAGAAAGCCAGATTTTGCCCCTCAACCAGGTAAGGTTGATCAGTGTATGAACACAAATTATCCAGGATGTTTAAAGACTCTTCCCAATGACCTTGGGTGAATGTCACGGACTATGAGCTCAGAGTAGACAAGTGCAACTTGCTCTATGCATTTAACCACGAAAGGTTGGACAGTTTACAGCTTGATCTAACACCATAGCTGAAACCCCTGGCCACATCACCCATTACTTCATGCCAATCATAGCACTCAATTACCCAGAAAACCATAAGATGTAGGAGCAGGTGCAGGCCATTCAGCCCATGGAGACTACTCCATCATTCAATGAGATCATGGCTGATTTGGTAATCCTCAACTCCACTTTCTTGCCTTTTGCCCATAACCCTTGATTCCATTATTGATTAAAAATTTGTCTCTCTCAGCCTTGAATATACTTCATGACCCACCTTATAAGCCTACAGATTCATTACCCTTTGAAAGAAGAAATGCCTCCTTATCTCTAATAAAAACTGAAAGAACTACGGATGCAGACTCTTTTTGTCATCCTCACCACTTGCCTTCCCATCTGTTTTTGTGTCATTTGCCAACTTGGCTACTGTGGTCCCTTTCCCTGCATCCAAGTCATTACTAGATACTCTAAATAACTGTGACCCCAGCACTCATCCCTGTAGCATTACACTAGTTATAGGTTACCATCCTGAAAATGCCCCTTTATCCAAACTCTCTGTTTTCTATTGGATAGCCAATCTATACTAATATTCTACCTCAACACCTTGGGCTCTTTCTTAATAGGTAGCCTTCGGTGCAGCATCTTATTGGATGTCTTTTTGAAATCCAAATGTATTATATCTTCTTGATCCCCTTTATCTATCCTCACAGAATTCTAATACATTGGTCAGGCATGATTTCCCCTTCGTGAAGCCATGTTGACTCTGCTTGATTGTACTATATATATTTGAAGTGCACTGCTATTACATCCTGTAAATTGGATAGACTGTAACATTTTGCCAAGAACAGAAGTTAAGATAACTAGCCTGATCTTGCCTCCCTTGTTTTTTGAATAAGGATGTTAAATGGCAGTTTTTCATCATCTGATACATTTCCAGAATGTAAGGATTCTTGCAAGTTTATTATCAATGTATCCGCTATCTCGTTGGCTACTTCCTTTAATATCCTTGGATGCCTCCCATCAGGTCCAGGGGACTTACCAGTCTTTTGCCCCATTAGTTTCTCTAGTAGCTTTCCTCTTGGTATTTCAACACTTTGTAGAAAAATACTATCTCTCTGCTGAGGTACTGGCTTACTTCACACTGTGCCTGTGGATAACCCCTTTCTCCTTCTTTGTGTCCCTTTCTGCCCGAAAGAAGGTTCTTCCTTCCAAGATTCAGCAGGGAGATGACGTTGTGTCAAATTACTTCATAAAAGGAAAGAGGAGTAAGAGATCAGGAATCCTAGTGATTTTCACCCTCAACAAATAGGCGATCCTGCCTAGTCAACTCTAGTTGTCCTCACCCTTGGTCCCTTGATTATTCTGTACTTTGGAATGCTACTAGTGTCCTCTACCATGAAGACTAATGCATTTATTCAACTCCTATGCAATTTCCTGTTCCCCATTATTAATTTTCCCACCTCATTCTCTAACGAGCTTATGTTCAATTTGGCATCGCTTATCCTTTTTACATCTTTGAAGAAGCTGTTAATGTCCTGCTAATTTATCACCAAAGTTTATCTTGTCCATTTTTTTTGGTCATCTTTTGTTAGTTGTTATAACTTTTTCCAATCCTCTGGTTTACTGATCTTGGCCACATTATGTGTTTATTTCTTTCAATTTGATGCTATCATAAAATTACTTGGATAACAGAGGGATTTATAGATAGGTTAAATGAGTGGGCAAAGGTCTGGCAGATGGAGTACAATGTTGGTTAATATGAGTCATCCATTTTAGAACAAAAGAACAAAAGAGAAGTGCATCACAGGAACAGGGCCTTCAGCTTTCCAAGTCAATGCCAAATACCATGCCCTGACTAAACTAAAAAAAAACCTTCTGCCCTTATTCGGTCCGTATCCCTCTATTCCCTCCCTCTTCATGTAACTGTCCAGATGCCTCATAAATGTCACCAACATGCCTGTTTCTGGCAATGCGTTCCAGGTTCCTACCACTTTTTGCATGAAAAATCTCTTGCACAACTCCCTTAAACTTTCCCCCTCTCACCTTGAACCTGTGCCCCCTTGTAATTGAAACTTCAATCCTGGGAAAAAACCCTGTCACTATCCAGCCTATCTATGCCTCTCATAATTTTGCAGACCTCTATCAGATTTCCTCTCAGCCGCCATCTTTCCAGTGAAAACAATCCTAGTCGTTTTAACCTTTCCTCAAAGCCAATGTCCTGGAGACCAGACAACATCCTGGTGAATCTTCGCTGTACTCTGTCCAAAGCTTCCACATCCTTCTGTCCTTCTGGCAGTGTGGTGACCAAAACTGCACACAATACTCCAAATGCGGTCTAACAAGGGTTTTATATCGCTGCAACATGTTTTGCCAACTCTTGTACTCCATGCAATCACCTTGGCTACCTGTGTTGCCACTTTCAGGGAACTGTGGACCTGTACACCCGGATCTGTCTGAATGTTAATGTTCCTAAGGGTTCTGCCATTTACAGTGCAATTCACACCTAAATTTGATCCTCCAAAATGCATCACCTCACATTTGTCGGGATTAAACTCCATCTGCCATTTCTGTGCCTAAGTCTCCAATCTATCCATATCCTGTTGTATCCTTTCACAATGATCAGCACCGTCAGCAACTCCACCAATCTTCACGTCATCGGCAAACTTAATAATCAGACCATGCACATTTTCCTCCAGATCATTTATATATACTACAAACAACAGAGGACCTAAAACCGATCTTGGGGAATACCACTAGTTAACGGCCTCCATTCTGAAAAACATCGTTCCACCGCTACCCTGTGTCTTCTATGACCAAGCCATTTTTGTATCCATCTAGCCAGCCCACCCTGAATCCCATGTGATTGTAGTTTTTGTACCAATCTGCCATGTGGGACTTTATCAAATACGTTACTAAAGTCCATATAAACTACATCCACAGCCCTCCCCTCATTAATTATCTTTGTTACCTCTTCAAAAAATTCAATCAGGTTGGTGCGACATGACCTTCCCCATACAAAACCATGCTGCCTGTCACTAACTAGTCCATTTTCTTCCAAATGTGCATATATCCTGTCCCTGAGTATCTTTTCCAAGAGCTTCCTCACCACAGATGTCAGACTCACCAGCCTACAATTTCCTGGATTATCCCTGCTTCCTTTCTTAAACAAGGGAACAACATTGGGTAATCTCCACTCTTCTGGAACCTTGCCTGTGGTCAAAGAGGATGTGAAGATATCTGCTAATACCCCAGCTATTTCTTCCCTTGGTAGGAATCACAGCAAAATGGACTGTTATTTAAATGGTAAAAATTTGCAGCATGCCGCTGTGCAGAGGGACCTGGGTATCCTTGTGCATGAATCACAACAATTTGGTTTGCAGGTGCAGCAGGTAATTAAGGAGGCAGATGGAATATTGTCCTTCATTGCAAGAGTTTAAAAATAGGGAGGTTATATTACAGTTGTATAGGGTGCTGGTGAGGCCACACCTGGAGTACTGTGTACAGTTTTGGCCTCCTTACTTGAGAAGGGATGAACTGGCACTAGAGGGGATGCAGAGGAGGTTCACTAGGTTGATTCCAGAGATGAGAGGGTTGGCTTATGAGGAGAGATGGGCAACTTGTTGGCTCAGTGGTTAACATTACTGCGTCACAGCACCAGAGACCCGGGTCTGATTCCACCCTTGGTCTGTGTGGAGTTTGCACATTCTCCCCATATTTGCGTGGGTTTCCTCCAGATGCTCGGGTTTCCTCCCACATTTCAAAAATGTGAAGGTTAGGTGAATTGGCCATTGCTAAATTGACCATAGTTTCCAGGGATGTGCAGGCTAGGTGGGTTAGCCATGGTAATTGCAGGAATACAGGGAGATGGTGGTTTAGGGGGGTGTTGTCTGGGTGGACTTGAAGGGCTGAATAGCCTGATTCCACTCTGTGTGGATTCTGTTCAATGACATTGAGTGGATTGGGGCTATACTCATTGGAATTTAGCAGAAAATGTTGTAGGGAGTGAGATATCTGATAGAAACATTGAAAATCATCAAGGGAATGGAACAGATAGAAGCAGGGAGGTTGCTTTCGCTGGCGGATGAAACTAGAACAAGGGGGTATAGTCTCAAAATAAGGGGGAGGAGATTTAGGACTGAATTGAGGAGGGAACTCATATTCTATGATGTCCAGCTGGCTGACCTCATTACAGGATTCATTACAGGTAGGATTCAAACCCAAGTCCTGAGAGCATTACCTGTATCTCTTGTTTAATAGTCTAGCCACAATGCCACAAGATCATAATATCCCCTGTGTTCTCTCCTTTGCAATAGGGATATTTGTACTGGAGTCTTTGACAAATGAAGAGAAAAAACAGGAGATTGATAAAGAAGGCAAGGAAAAGGCTTACGAAGATGCCAGTGGGAGCATGAAGCCTTTTCGAGTGATCCACCAACCAGATGCTGTACGTGAAATGCTGCTCTCTCGTTTGGCATCTGGTGCAGATGTCCGTCAAGGCATTCAGAAGATCCATGAGATGCTACGGAACAAACCACAGCGCAAATTTACCTACCGGCCACCAATAGGCCTGGACATGAGGCTGTATGCCAAAACCCGTGGCAGCATCTCGCTGGCTCCATTCGTGGCCATTCAGAAAGCTTATAGCAAGAGAGAGAAAGAAATGAAGCATCAGCTACTTATTGATGAGACCCGCAAGCTGAAAGCAGCTGAAGACCAATTGAGGAGCAACCTTCTCCTGAAGACCCTCAATAAAAGTTACGAGCCCCTCCAACAATATGAGCAGGATCAGATGCGAGGGGAACAGATCCTACTGCGACGCAATCTAGATGAAGCAGAGTTGTTGGCATTCATTCGCCACAACAACTATCTGTTCCTCACTGAGAAGCGTCGCCTAGAATTGGAGCACCAGTTAGTCACAAAATTTAACTGCAGCTACACCATGTTGTCAGAGTCTGAGCTGAAACGTCAGATCAAGGAAAAGAATGAAAATGTCCGACAACAGAAAGTTAACTTGACACAGGGCATCAAGAAGAAAGCAAACCAGCTGAAGAAAGAAATCAGAGACTTCATGACGTACCAGTGAGGTCACAGCCATCATCTCATAATGCCCATGAATCTATCTCAAAGAGCTTGTTGAGACAAATTGTCAATTGCTTCCAGTTTACTTTGGAAGCCAAAAAGGACGTGTGCGCTCAATGTCCAAAAGTTCAGGTGGTTAGAAAGCCACTAGAGGGACATAGTTTGGGTCTTCATATGTATCAGAGAGATGGGTCCTGTCTCCATATAGATCAGTTAGCACAGGTCGTGTCCCTGTATATATCACAGAGCACAGGTCCTTTCTCTGCATAGAGCAGTTAGTACATGTCCTGTCCCCATGTTATAGATCTCAGATTCTGACAAATGGAGCAGCAATGGCAGGGGTTTCTGGGGATAATTCAGGAGGACAGCAGGAATTTATCCCAAGGAAGATGAAACATATTCAGGGGAGGATGAGGCAACCGTGGCTGATAAGAGAGGTCGCACATGCAAAGGGAAAAACATACAATGTGGCAAAGATCAGGAGGAAGCTTTAAAAACCAGTAGAGGACAACTAAAAATGCATTAAGGGGGACAAGATGAAATATGAGAGTAAGATAGCTAGTAATATAAAAGAAGATTGCAATTTTTTTTTTAGATTTAATGTCACAGCGTAATAACAGAATGGAAACAGGCCCTTCGGCCCAAGCTGGTCCATGCTGACCTTTATAAAAGGTAAGAGAGAGGCAAGAGTGGACATTGGACTGCTAGAAAAGGAGGCTGGAGAAGTAGTAATGGGGAACAAAGAAATGGCAGAGGAACTGAATAGGTACTTTGCATCAGTCTTCATGGTGGAAGACTCCAGCAGTATACCAGAACTTCAAGAGAGTCAGGGGCAGAGGTGAGTGTAGTGGCCGTCACGAAGGGGAAGGCGCTGGGGAAGCTGCAAGGTCAGAGATGGATAAATGACCCAGACCGGATGGACTACATCCTAGGGATTCTGACAGGGATAGCTGAGGAGATTGTGGAGGCATTGGTGGTGATCTTTCAGGAATCATTGGAGTCAGGAAGGGTCCCAGAGGACTGGAAAATGGCTAATGTAACACACCCTGTTTAAGAAGGGAGAGAGCAGAGATGGGAAATTATAGGGCAGTTAGCTTGACCTCAGTCTTTGGGAAGATTTTACAATCCATTAGTCAGGCTGAGATTACAGAGTACTTGGAATGGCATGATAAAATAGGCTGTGACAGCTGATGCTTGACAAATATGTTGGAATTCTTTGTGGAGGTATTGAGCAAGTTAGACATGGGAGAGCCAATGGTCATAATCTATTTGGATATCCAGAAGGCCTTTGACAAGGTGCTGCACAGGAGGCTGCTAAATAAGATGAGAGCCCATGGTGTTAGGGCAAGGTACTGGCATGGATAGAGGATTGGCTGACTGGCAGAAGGCAGGGGCTGGGAATAATGGAATCTTTTTTAGGATGGCAGCGGTGTTCCGCACGGGTCAGTATTGGGACCACAACTATTCACGTTATATGTTAACATCAGGACAAAGGAACTGAGAGTATTGCAGATTACACAAAAAATAGGTGGAGGGGCAGGTAGTGTTGAGGAAGGAGGGAGGCTGTGGAAGGACTTGGACAGTCTAGGAGAATGGGAAAAGAAGTGGTAAAATGGGAGATGGAATAGTCATAGAATCCCTACAGTGTGCAAACAGGCCATTTGGCTCATCAAGTCCACACAGCCCCTCTGAAGAGCACCCCACCCAGACCCACCAATTCAGTGGAAGAAAGTGTGAGGTTATGTACTTTGGTACTGGAAACATGGCCTATTTTGTAAATGGGGAAAGGCTTCAGAAATCTGAAGTACAAAGGGACTTTGGTGTCCCAGTTCAGAATTGTCTTAAGGTTAATAAACAGATTCAGTGGCAGTTAGGAAAGCAAGTAAGACCAAAAGATAAAGGAGCAGAATTAGGCCATTCAGCCCATTGAGCCTGCTCCACTATTTGATCATGGCTGTTATGTTTCTCAACCCCATTTTCTCGCATTCTCTCCATAACAGTTGATCTCCTTAATTAATCAAGAGCATATCTATCTCTGTCTTAAAGACACTCAGTGACTTGGCCTCCACAGCCCTCAGTGACAATGAGTTCCACAGATTCATCACCCACTGGCTGAAGAAATTCCTTCTCACCTCCGTCCTAAAGGATCGTCCCTTCAATCTGAGGCTGTGCCCTTGGTTCCTACTCTCTCCTACTAGTGGAAACATCTTCTCCACATTCAGTCTATCCAGACTTCTCAGTATTCTATAAGTTTCAATCGGATCCCCTCTCATCCTTCTAATCTCCATCAAGTACAGACCCAGAGTCCTCAACTGCTCCTCATGTGACAAGGCCTTGATCCCCTGGATCATTCTTGTGAACCTCCCCTGGATCCTCTCCAACACCAGCAAATCCTTCCCTAGATAACAGGGCCCAAAGCTGCTCAGAACATTCCAAATGTGGCCTGACCAGAGCCATATACAGCCTCAGCAATACATCCCTGCTCTTGTATTCTAGCCCTCTTAAAATGAATACTAACATTGCATTAGAAGAGGTCCAGAGGAGGTTTACAAGCATGATCCTGGAGATGAGGAGAAATTTCTTCAGCCAGAGGATGGTGATCTGTGAAATTTATTGCCACAGAGAGCTGTGGAAGTCTAGTCATTGCGTGTATTTAAGACAGAGGTAGATAGATTCTTGATTGGGAATGGGATCATGTGCTTCAAGAGGATATTCTTAAGGGGTCAACAAATGAGGCCATATGATTAGAACTGAGAAACAAGAAGGGGAAGGTCACTCTGATGGGACTGTATTATGGACCCCCAAATAGCCAGCAGGTACTAGAGGAGCAGATATGTAGAGAGGGTTACAGGGACCAAACAGGATAATTGGGTTGAGAAACATTTCAGTCATGATTGAATGGTGGAGCAGACTCGAAGGGCTGAATGGCTTAGTTCTACTCCTATATCTAATGGTCTTATAGATCAGTGAGTACAGTTTCCATCTCCATACGGATCAATGGAGACAGGTCCTATCTCAATTTTGATCGGTGAGTACAGGCCCTTTCTCCATATAGACTGGCTATGCATAGTTCCTGTGTCCAGGGAAATCACAAAGGCATGTTCCAAAGCCTGTCACACCTGGGACGGGGTGTCCGATTGTGATCTTCACACAAGTAAATAACATAAAGGCTCAGCAAAACGTCTGGCAAGGATCGACAGAAATAGTGCTGAGAAGTTTTATTGATCAGGAAATACTGAATAGTTATGGGCTCTGCTTAATTCAAGAGAAGGCTGAAAGATAATCCCAATAGAGACCTTTAAAAGAATGGGAGGATTTAATTGGATAGGCATGGAATAAATGTTTCCACTTATGGAACGACTAGAACTAAAGATCATAAATATTATAGTCACTAATAGATCCAAAAGGATGACCATTGTAAATAGTGAGCCAATTATAAGCGAGCAGCAATCGTTATTGTAATAAGCAGCTGTTGATGTGCAGAGGGAATTTGATTAGAACGCAGACCTCTATTAATGTGAGTGCTGTATTTGACTCTAAGGGTGATCTCATTTTTCTCCCTCCTCAAGGCAATTGACAATGCAGGCAGAGCACAGTGCTGCCAGGAAAGCTGCTCAGACCATCCTCTCGCAGGCAGCCAAAGATCGATTACTCCATGCCCGAGCCAGGGTATCAGCACAGAAAGCACAGCGGCACAGCGGGGAAACCACTGGCCCCGTCACAAGAAAAGAGAGCGTTGCTCATCCAAAGAAATTGCCAGACATTTCAGTTCACTTCCCACTGACCCAGTCTGCAGCTTCGGCTCCTGAGAACTGACAGCCAGGAGATCTGGAGAAGTTAGACCCAAGTCCTATTCCACTGAGACATCATCAAAAACCTTCAAGACACATGGTTCCTGGTGACAGTTTTCCCAGGACTCATTACTCTTCATAAATAATTGACCACGGACGTCATTATATTGTATAAGTTAGTACTTATTTAAAGTATCAATTAATACAAACAACATTTCAAAACAGGAGGATTCAGAACATTTGAATGTATGTAAACAAAGTGGTGAGTTTGAAATTATTTGCAAGTCTCACTCCATTACTATGATCTGGAACAGTTTGAACTGTACATGTCTTAATGTCAGCTCCTATGCACAAAACAGGTATACCACTTAGGATACTGTTGGGGGGTGGGATAACCTTTCAGGAGCTAGCAGCAGCACAGTCAGGTCAATGGCACTGTGATCAGCTCTGAGGCTCAGAGGGAAAGGGTGCAGTCAGATAGAGTGATACTGATAGGAATCTGAATTGTGACGGGGAGAGATAGGAGATTCTGAGGCTGCAGAAGAGACACGAGGATTGAATGTTGCCTCCTGGGTGCCAGGGTAAAGGATGTCTGAGCGGTTGCAGAACATTCTGAATGGGGAGGGTGAACAGCCAGAGGTCATTGTGCGCATTGGTATAAATGATATAGGTAGACAAAGAGATGGGGTCCTGTGAAATGAGTGTAGGGAGTTAGGTAAGAAGTAAAAAAGCAGGACCTCGAGGGTAGTGATCTCTGGATTATTCCCAGTGCCACACACTAGTAAGGATAGAAATAGAAAGATAGGCCAGATGAATGCGCAGCTGAGGAGCTGGTGTAGGAGGCAGAGTTTTCAGTTCTTGGATCATTGGGATCTCTTCTGAGGTAGAGGTGACCTTTACAAGAGGGATGGGTTGCACTTGAACCAGAGGGCATCCAGTATCCTAGTGGGGACATTTGCTGGCGTTACCTAGGAGTATTTCATTTAGTTTGGCATGGGAATGGAACTCTGAACAAGAGGGGCCATCGAGAAGTCAGGGAAAAATACATTAGCCATCAAGAACAAGTTTACTGTTCAGGATAGCCAGGGGCGCAGTAAAGGGAGGGAAAAGGTTTCTATTTTAAAATGCATTTATTTCAACGCATGAGGCCTGACTGGAAAGGCAGATGAGCTCAGAGCATGGATTGGCTCTGGGGACTGGGATATTATATCTGTAACAGAAACATGGCTGAGAGAAGGGCAGGACTGATGGCTCAGTGTTCCAGGATACAGAAGCTACAGGCGGGACAGAATTACAAATAAGCGAGGAGGGGGAATTGCCCTTTTAATAAGGGAGGACATAACAACAGTGCTTAGAGAGGATATTCTTACGGGGTCATCAAATGAGGCCATATGTTAGAACTTAGAAACAAGAAGGGGATGATCACTCTGTTGGGACTGTAGTATAGACCCCCAAATAGCCAGCGGGTACTAGAGGAGTAGATATGTAGAGAGATTGCAGATACCTGTAGGAATAACTGAGTAGTATTTGTTGGAGATTTTTGTTTCCCCTGTATTGACTGGGCCACCCAGAGTGGAAAAGGCCCAGACAGGGTGGAATTTGTCAAATGTGTCCAAGAAAGTTCCTTAACTCAATAGGTAAAGGCCCCTACTCAGGAGGGTGCAGCATGGACCTCGTCTTGTAAAACGAGGTTGGGCAAGTGACTGAAGTGTAAATCGAAGAGCACTTTGGGTCCAGTTTTAACATAGTTATGGAAAAAGATAGGATAGGTCCACAGGTTAAGGTGCTAAACTGGAGCAGGGCCAATTTTAGGACCATCAGGCAGGATCTAGCAGAGGTTGATTGTGTGAGTCTGTTTGAAAGAAAAGGAACAACTGGCAAATGGGAGACTTCTAAAAATGTGAGAACAAGAGCCCAGGAACAGTACGTCCCTGTTAGGGTGAAGGGAAAAGCTGACAGGTTTAGGGATCCCTGGCTGACGAGGGATATTGAGGCTCTGGTCAGGAAAAAGAAGAAGGCATACATTAGCTGGAAGCTGTTGGGCTCAAGTGAATCCCGAGATGACAATAAAAAGTGTAGGAGCATGCTTAAGAGGGAAGAAGAGCAAAAAGAGAGTATGAGTTGGATCTGGCAGATAAGGTTAAAAATAATCCCAGGAGGTTCGGTAGCTATATTAAGAGTAAAGTGTGGCTCGGGAGAGAATAGGTCCCGTTAAAGATCAGCATGGCCATCTATATGTGGAGTCAAAGGAGATGGGGGAGATTTTTAATGAATATTTCTCCTCAGTGTTTACTGAGGAGTTAAGGGAAACAAGTGGGGATGTTTTGGACTGTGTACATATTACCAGAGAGGAGGTGTTTGCAGCCTTTGATCGCATTTAGGTGGATAAATCCCCTGTGCCCAATCAAGTCTATCCTTGGATGTTGTGGGAGGCTAGGGAAGGAATTGCAGAGGCCCTTGCAGAGATTTTTGCTTCATCTTTAGCCACTGGTGAAGTTCCAGAAGACTAGAGAGTGGCAAATGTTGTTCCATTGTTTAAGAAAGGTAGCAAAGACAAGCCAGGGAACTCAGGCCAGTGAGCCTGACATCAGTGGTAGGCAAGTTATTGGAGAGGATACTGAGGGACAGGATCAACCAACATTTGGATAGTCAAGGTCTGAGCAGGGATAGTCAGCGTGGATTTGTGCACAGGAACTCATGTCTGACAAATCTTTTCGAGTTTTTCGAAGAGGTAACCAAGAGGATGGATAAGGGTAGGGCAGTGGATGTTGTCTATGTGGACTTTAGTAAGGCCTTTGACAAGGTCCCACACTTCAGGCTAGTCATGAGGTTAGGTCACTTGGCATCCAGGGAGAGCTAGCTAATTAGATTCAAAATTGGCTCGATGGTAGGAAGCAGAGGGTGATGGTTGAAGGTTGTTTCTCGGACTGGAGGCCTGTGACTAGTGGTGTGCCACAGGGGTTGGTGCTGGGAGCTTTGTTATTTGTTATTTACATAAATGATCTGGATGCGAATGTACAAGGTATGATTTGTAAGTTTGTGGATGATACAAAAGTAGGAGGTATCGTTGATAGCAAGGAACGTTATCAAACATTACAGAGGGTTCTTGATCAGATGGGGAAGTGGGCAGAGGATTGGCAAATGCAATTCAATACAGATAAGTGTGAAGTGTTGCACTTTGGAAAGTCAAACCAAGGTAGGACTTATACTATCAATGGTAAAGTCCTGAGGAGTGTTGTTGAACAGAGGGACCTAGGAGTACAAGTACATAGTTCAATGAAAGCCACATCACAGGTAGACAGGGTGGTGAAGAAGATATTTAGCATGCTGGCCTTCATCGGTCGAGGCATTGAGTATAGGAGTTGAGACGTTGTTACAGTGTATAAGTCATTGGTGAGGCCACACTTGGAGTATTATGTACAGTTTTCATTACCCTGTTATAGGAAAGACACAGTTAGACTGGAAAGTGTGCAAAGAAGATTTACAAGGATGTTGCCAGGACTAGTTGGCCTGAGTTATAGGGAGAGGTTGGACAGGATAGGAGTTTATTCCTTGGAACGTAGGAGAATGAGGGGTGACCTTATTGAAGTGCATAAAATCATGAGGAGCATAGTTAGATGAATGCATTATTCTCGATTTCCCAGGGATGGGGAATTGAAAACTAGAGGGCATAGGTTTAAGGTGAGAAGGAAAAGATTTAAGAAGGAGCTGAGGGGCTGTCAGAGAATGGCCTGTCAGAGAAAGTGGTTGAGGCAGGTACAATAGCAACATTTAAAAAAAACATTTGGATAGGTACAATGTGGGAAGGGTTTAGAGGGATATGGACCAAATGCGGGCAATTGGAATTAGCTGACCCGGCACCATGGTTGGCATGGACCAGTTTGAGCCAAAGTGTCTGTTTCCATGTTGTATTACACTGTGACAAAAGGCTGAAGGGAACAATTCAGTACCATCTGGCTTCCCCTGTCTGAGCATCAGAGCGCCAGCTCCTGCACTTAGACTACATACTAAGGATAAAAGAGAATGACTCGCTCCAGCCAGGTACTGTCTATCTCACATGTCCCTCATTGTCAGCTCCCAAAGACATACAATACACACAGGACATTGTTAATAATAATGTCTCACCTCGTAATTGGTGGCTCAGTGCTTAGCACTGCTGCCTCTCAGTGATAGGGATCTGGGTTCAATTCCAATCTTTGGCGACTGTCTGTGTGGAGTTTGCACCTTCTCCCCATGTCTGCATGGGTTTCCTCCCACAGTCCAAAGGTGCACAAGTTAGATGGATTGGCCATGTTAAATTGCCCATAGTGTCGAGGAATCTGCAGGCTAAGTAGATAAATCAAGAGAAATGCAAGGTTACAGGAATAGGGTAGGGGGAGTGTCGAGATGGGATGTTTTCCAGAGGGTTGGGGTGGAATCAATGGGCCAAATGGCCTGCTTCCATACTGAGGAGATTCTGTGATTCTATGAGAAAGCTGCAAGCCCCACATAACCTTAACCATGTTTTCAGCAGATGGGTTTCAAGCCCTGCAATTGCCTGCACACAATAACTACAATACACTGCACTGCATTAATGTTTGGAATTCTCTACCATGAAAGGCTGTTTACCTCTATTATTGAGTAAATTCAAGTCAGAGATCACTAGATACCAATGACATCAAGTGATATGGATTAGCATGGGAATATGATATTGAGGAAAGTTAACAATGATCTAGAATGGTGGAGCAGAATGAGCCTTACTCCTCCAATGGTGCTACTATGCCCAGCTCTGTGGTACCTGATGCTGGCCTCACAGTGAAGGACCTACAGTCTCACCCTTTCTATTGGTCCATGCTCAACGATTGACGCAACACTTTTTCCTTGACATCTCCTACTGGTCAGCAATCAACCTCTCTGTCTTTTTACTAGCTGGCACAAACTGTAACTGTCTGTGGCTCAGTGTTTACTGGTTTACTACTCAGAGTAGTTTACTGGTCAGCAATTCCACCCCTGCATTAAAAGGTTCTGCTTTCAATTCCCACTCCAGAGGGTCAGATATAAAAATGAGCACTGCAGTATTGAGGGAGTGTGGCACTGTTGGATGTGTCATTTTGTGGATGTAAAACTAAAGTCCTGTCTGACGTCTCAGATGAATGTTGTTGTGTTGACAAAGACCAGGGGAGTGATTTCTGGTGTCCTGGCCAATAACTATTCCTGAATTAACCAACATCACAAAAAAGACTGGTCATTAACACATTGTGAGGACTTGCTGTGTATAAATTGATTGCCATGTTTCCAATGTTCCATGTTTCAAGAGTAATTTCTATAACAATCCCCCAGAGACCAAGAACTGTTTAGAAAGATAGGAATTCTCATGACACCAACTGAGAGAAAATCAATGGGTAATATTTCACTTTTTAATATTTTTATTATAATAAAATCAACATCATTCAAACAGTAATTAATAGGTAAAAGATATTTTAAACGAAAATTTCACTTGTAAGTAGTCAATACAAAGATACATCTCATGTAGTGACAAAGACTAATATTATGACCCACACAAATGCAGGACCATGTGCAATCTCATAGTCTTTCAGCTGTGCCTCCACTATGTATGGTTTCTCACCTGTCACTCAATCTTTGGAAGCTTTTCCCAGCAGCCGTAATACAGCTGACCTCCCTGGGCACAGTTACCATTAGCATGGTGCATGTCGATGAACATTCTCTCACTCAGATCAAACTCTCTTGATGAGAATGGGAGTGGGGTAAGAGGGCTCAGATGATGGGGGATTTTGATATTCAGAGAGAAAAATGAAGGCAACAGCTTTGGATTGATATTGGTAAAGACAAGCAAAGTGGAACAGGAAGAGGCAGAGAGTTTAATACTAATTTTACCTCAGTGTGCAATGTCCATGTGGGGAATAGTCATAAAAGAAATTTAAAAAACTCTTTATCTCAATGTATAAAGCATCCATAGTAAGGTAAATGGAATAATAGCATAAAGACTTCGATGTTTTGGATTTGATTGCCATTACAGGGACAAAGCTACAAGTTGACCAAGGTTGGGAAATAAATATTCCAGGGTACATAATATTTTGGAAAGGCAGTCAGAATGATAAGTAAAGCATGGCATAATGAGGTTAGTAAGAAATAATTTGGACTCTGCAGATCATAAAGATGAATCCGAATAGGTGGAGATTAGAAATAACCAGAGTCAGAAAGTGCCACTGGGAGTAGTCTGCAAGGCAGTCAAACAGTCGTTATTCGATTGTATTGAGCTGTTACGGTGAGTTCTAATAAACAACCACAGGGGTCTTTAGTACAGGTTTTTGACCGTTTGTTAAAGTGTATACAAGAAGAGTCCATTCTAGACATGCTAGAATAAAACTCTACTGAATAAAAGAAATTCATCATTTTCAGGCCATTTAGTCATGTCTGCACATTCCTTTATTTGAATTCCAACCTTGTCAGTACATAATCATACAAGAAACAAGATGTCTGCACTCCCAGGTATATATCTTCATTCATCCAAATAAAGCCCTTTGCCTGACTGACCCTGGTTATTCAGTTCTCCTCTCCCACCCACACACCCCCCTTTCTTCTCTCACCAATTTATCTTTAATGGTTTCCAAGACATTTCTGGGGATTCTGCTGAACTCAGTCTTTAGGTGAAGAAGATTCATCTGGAGAATTCCCTTCCCTTGGATTCACTGTGAGTATGGAAACCTCAACTGAACTCTTATATTCCAATTTACCCTCATAGCAGCACCTCCACCACTGCACCTCTGCCCCCAAAGCTAGTACAAGGATCACCTGAGGATTTGCTCACTGTTACAGAAAAATAACTACTTAGCCCTTATATTTTGAATCCCACCAACAGTTCCTTCTTTTGGGCCTTGACATAAGCCTAACGTAGCCAATACAGTGATATTGTGTTTTCCCTTCAGACTCTACCACCCATGTATACTGACCAAGATCCAGTTTAGGATTGGAATGGTACTTAGTCACACCATCCATATTCATCAGACCGCTCTGCAGAACACCTATGCTTGGTTCGCAATAAACAACTGCACCTCCCAGTCGCAAACCATTTCAACTCCCCCTCCCATTCCTCAGACGACATGTCCATCCTGGGCCTCCTGCAGTGCCACAACGATGCCACCCGAAGGTTGCAGGAACAGCAACTCATATTCCGCGTGGGAACCCTGCAGCCCAATGGCATCTCCTACCTACTAACCTCATCCCGCCTCCTTGACCTGTCCGTCCTCCCTGGACTGACCTATCCCCTCCCTAACTCCCCACCTACACTCACCTTTACTACCTCATCCCGCCTCTTCGACCTGTCTGTTTCCTCTCCACCTATCCTCTCCTCTATCCATCTTCTATCCGCCTCCCCCTCTCTCCCTATTTATTTCAGAACGCCCTTCCCCTCCCCCATTTCTGATGAAGGGTCTAGGCCCGAAACGTCAGCCTTTCTGCTCCTATGATGCTGCTTGGCCTGCTGTGTTCATCCAGCTCTACACCTTGTCTCCCCTTCATCAGACCTCTACTATAAGTCCCTGAATGTTCCTCTGTTTCTAAATCTTTGTTGCTATCTTTTGTGCAAGCTTCCCATGTCAAATATTAAATTGATAACAGTGGACAATAACTAGGGCAGGTGAGATAATTTGAATCCACAGTTGTATCTGTACATCCGATCCCTAACTTCACAGTGTGTCCCACCAAGTGGTAGTCTCTGTATGTTCAATCTCATTCGCTGAGACTTGAGTCTATTACTAAAGTGGTCATTAATGTAATGTACACTCGCTGGTCCTGATCCCAGATCAACAGCAGGATAACAAGAGAACTGACTCAGGTGCTGTGTCAGGTTTAATGCTTTCCACAACTTGAACTTTAAATTCCTCTTTATATATTTCAGCCAGTTCTGTCACCACGTACTGGGTACCACCCTGGCAATTAAACCCTACTGTTCCCAGCGTTACTATTTTTACTTCGATTGTTCCTTTAAGACCCACTTCAGAAAACCTATCAAAGACGCACTTGAATTTTCCATCATAGAAAACAAGGTGTAGAGCTGGATGAACACAGCAGGCCAAGCAGCATCAGAGGAGCAGGAAGGCTGACGTTTCGGGCCTAGACCCTTCTTCAGAAATGGGGGAGGGGAAGGAGGTTCTGAAATAAATAGGGAGAGAGGGGGAGGCGGATAGAAGATGGATAGAGGAGAAGATAGGTGGAGAGGAGACAGACAGGTCAAAGAGGCAGGGGTGGAGCCAGTAAAGGTGAGTGTAGTTGGGGAGGTAGGGAGGGGATAGGTCAGTCCAGGGAGGACGGACAGGTCAAGGGGGAGGGATGAGGCTAGTAGGTAGGAGGTGGGGGTGGGGCTTGAGGTGGGAGGAGGGGACAGGTGGGAGGAAGGACAGGTTAGGGGGGTGGGGACAAGCTGGACTGGTTTTGAGATGTGGTTGGGGGAGGGGAGAGTTTGAAGCTTGTGAAGTCCACATTGATACCATTGGGC
Organism: Rhincodon typus; assembly: GCF_021869965.1. Classification (NCBI taxonomy): domain Eukaryota; kingdom Metazoa; phylum Chordata; class Chondrichthyes; order Orectolobiformes; family Rhincodontidae; genus Rhincodon; species Rhincodon typus. Next base: position 79,939,202 of record NC_063341.1, read on the forward strand.
TGCAGGGTTCCCACGCGAAATATGAGGTGCTGTTCCTGCAACCTTCGGGTGGCATCGTTGTGGCACTGCAGGAGGCCCAGGATGGACATGTCGTCTGAGGAATGGGAGGGGGAGTTGAAATGGTTCGTGACTGGGAGGTGCAGTTGTTTGTTGCAAACTGAGCGTAGGTGTTCTGCAAAGCGGTCCCCGAGCCTCCGTTTGGTTTCCCCGGTGTAGAGGAGGCCACAACAGGAACAGCAGATACAGTATACCACATTAGCAGATGTGCAGGTGAACATCTGTTTAATGTGGAAGGTTTTCTGGGGCCTGGGATGGGGGTGAGGGGGTAGGTGTAGGGGCAGGTGTAGCACTTCTTGCGGTTGCAGGGAAA
>NC_063341.1:79944571-79965486 GCF_021869965.1 Rhincodon typus
AGCTCTGCAGCTTATCTATGTCCCTCTGTAACCTGCAACATCCTTCCACACTATCCACAACTCCACCGACTTTGGTGTCATCCGCAATTTACTAACCCAACCTTCTACGCCCTCATCCAGGTCATTTATAAAAATGACAAACAGCAGTGGCCCCAAAAGAGATCCTTGAGGTACACCACTAGTAACTGAACTCCAGGATGAACATTTCCCATCAACCACCACCCTCTGTCTTCTTACAGCTAGCCAATAGTACAGTTCCCATTACTGATGGTTCCAATCTTAATCTGTCTGTTCTAAATCCTCCAAGGTCATTATAACTTCCTGCTTTACTTGAGATTTACTCAGCATGTGTTTAACATACAATCTAAGACAGCTACTTCTCAGCTTCTCAAATGTAAAGGCAATTAAACCTGAATCTCTGTGACATGTGTACACTAACACCATTGCTAGGAGTTAATTGCTGCCTTTGGGCACTGTGCTCCAGTGGGTGTTTAACCTGTATGGAGCTCTCTACCCTCGGCTCTTTCCTGCTTTAAACTCCTCCAAATCATCTCCTTCATCGTCCTCAGCATCAACACCTTTATCTTTTTTAGTTAGGTATTGGCAAAGTTACAATTACATCAGCATAATTACAAATATAAAATGTTGAATGTCCCCTTTTGCTCTTTGTCCTTCTTCTGAGTGGGCACCATCTCTTTTATTGTTCTTTTGGTGTGCCTCTGTCAATTCCATTTGTCCTTCCTAATCATATTCAAATGTCATTCCACAATTGTTTGGGCTGCCCATAACTAACAGACACAAAATGGCTAACAGCTAAGCTGTCCCTCTAGTCCTGTAGAAAATGGCTTACAATAGATAAACAGAATTAAAAGCCTGCTCTAGCATTTAAATGAGACACAATGGTACCTTTGAGAAGGGGTTATTCCAAGGTAAAAGGGAGTTCTGCACAAACAGCGGCTGCAAAAGGTCCATTCGACACAGTTTGATAAGAAATGTCCAAGGACAGAAAGCTTGAAAATTTGTAACAAACATTGAAGAGAAAAATAAGTTCCCAAAATGACAAACACAGATGAACTAATGGGATTATGGCTTGTAAAAATCTAAAAGGTGAAACAAGTTCATTAAGCTGTGACAGTGATTGAGTTCCAGTCTTATCAATGAACAAGGATTGTACCATTAGGTGAAAAGATTTAGTCAGGACAAGGGCAGTAAATCTCATCCCCGTAGACACTATGTGATCAGCATGGGTCATAGTGCAGGTGTGGAAACAACAGATAAAAACATTTCACAGTAATTAGTTATTTATGTTTTGAAACTACTCACAATATTAGGGTTAGATTCTAGTAAAAGACTCTTCAGATGCTCACAGAAGTAGATTATGCTATTTATAGATACACATACATGCAAAATACAAAAATCACTGAAAGCATTAGAGAAAAAAAATTCAAGTAAAAATATGGAAATTAACCCATCTCAGAATGTAAAACAGCTCCCTCATCATTAAAGGAAACAAATGAATCAGAGGCATAGAGGGCTAGCAGACAGTAGGATGTGCATTTTGTGAGACAAATGAGAATAAAGGTAGGGGTGCCTAATGCACACTGTAAGAAACAAATTGCTCACAACTCATTAGCTAAAGAGTGCTAACAGTAGGGGTAGATATAAAACCCACTTACTTTATAGTAGAACTAAAATTATGAACCTTATAGCAGTTAGTAAGAAGCAACTTCTTTTTTATCTTTTATAATGAGGACAATGGGAAATATAAGATGAGGAACAGAATATGATAGGGATAGCAATGAATGCATGTAGCCCCTAGAGATAAGTAAGTCTGGGATATGTCCAAAGGAGTATAGCCAGTAACTTTGGAATGTAAATTAATAGGATGCATTGAAAGATCCCAAGACCTGGTGATTACAATCTCTGTTAAACATCATAAGATCACGGGGAACCTAGGGTTGGCCATAGGAGTGTCCATCATTGATTAGGTGTTTCACAGGATTGGATGTATAGAATAAGGGAAAGGGAACAGTGACCAAGTTGTATGTGGTAATTCTAACACAAAATGTATAAAAGTACTGTATCCCACTGGGAAAACCAGGGCATCATTGACCTCACTTCTGATCTGATCTGAGCCAAAGATTAAGGGGATAATTGAGTCCTCATCTCAAGGCCAGATTCAGGGGTAGCATGATCTAGTGACTGCCTGAACAAAAACTACCACATACCTGAATTCTGCCTGCCTCCTGAGTCTTTGTCACAAGTCGGGGCTTTCGCTCCAACAACAATGAACCTCAACATGGAGGCCTCTGAGCCCCAACGCAGTCTCACTCTCCCTCTCCTCCTTACCTAACTGCATTTTTAATCTTGATCGATCTCAGAGCAGATCCGATCAGCACGGATTTGACCCTTTGTGAGTTCTTTCTCTCAATCTGTCACTCAGTACTCCCTTCGACATCTGCTATTCTTGAGTACTGTTATCGGCTTTCCTCACTTCACTAGCTGTAGCTGATAAAGAAACTGTCCTCAGCCGATTAGCAATACTGCTCTGATGATTTGAGACTAGTTTGTGATGCCAGATGTGGTGGCAGTTTCTATCGACCATAAGAGTCTTTAGGACAGGTTTATGACTGTTTAGTCAAGCATACGCATTACTATAAATCACCAGAGTCTACTCTAGGCCAGCTAGAGTAACTCTGCCAAATGCAGAAAATTAATCTCTTTTAGACACCTTTCATCACATCCGCACATTGTTATTTGAATTCCAATCTTGTGAGTACGTGCTCATACGAAAAACAGATGTCTCCAGTCTAAGGTACATACTTTCCTTCACCCAAACAAAGGGCCTTACCTTGACCTAATTCTGGCTGACCCTGGAATGTTTGCTTAATCCCTCACATCCCACCCTGTCCCTCTCTCTATCTGTCTCCCAACAATTTCTCTGTCAGGGTTCCCAAAGGCCTTTCTGGAGATTCTGCTGATTTTGCTCTGTGATCTTACTCTCACTGAGAGCATTGAAATCCTTCTTTAACTCTTACAGTCTAATCACCTCTTACAGAACATTAAACCAAAAATTATTGCTGCTTGTAACAAAGGTAAAATAATCATCCTGGAGCATGTTAATCTTCACATTGACTGTGACAATCAAAGGCAAGGTTGGTTGAAATGAGCAGTTTATAGAACTTATTATAACAGTTTTCTGGAGCAATATGTTATGGTCTAATTAGGGATAAAACAATTTTAAATCTAGTATTTAGATTGATGCAGGATAAAGTAATGATGTCAAATAAAAAAGCTCCATTGAGAAATAGTGAACATAATACACAAGTTCTCAGTGAAGTTAGAAAGTGACATTCTCCAATCACAAAGAAAAGTCAAATTTAAACATGGCCACTGGTATGGGGGAAGAACAGGCTAAGGCTGATTGGCTAAATGGACTATAAGGGAACACAGTAATTAAAAGAACTGAAACACTTAAAGAAACAATTCAAAATGTTCAACAAAAATACATTCCCTTAAAAACAAAATCTCAGCAAGAAAGACGTGTACCTCACTCAGAAAGTTACGGGTAGCATTAGATGAAAAGAAGAGGCTTATAAATGTGCAAAGAACAGGAGGAAGTCTGAGAATTGGCAACGTTTTAGTCATCAATATTGGGCTGCAAAAACAGTTCAAAACAAAGGGCAAAAGATGCAAGAAGTGCATGGAGTGCTCAGGAACACAATAACGGATGTAAAGGTAACAGAGAAAGATAACAGTTGGCACTGCTGAGAAAGATTCTGGGAGGAGTCGTCTCAGTCACTGCCCAGGAGCAAATAAAAGGAACCAAAGACAAAAATCAAAATGGAACACATTACACCATGATTCCAAACGGGCAAAAATGTCAGAAAAATGAGCTTGAGGATTCTGTGTCTCAATGTGAGGAGAATTTGTAATAAGGTGGATGAATTAACTGCACAGACAATTATTAATGGATATGATGTAAATGGGATCACAGGGACCTGGCTCCAGCGTGACCAAGGATGGGAACTCAACACCCAGGGTTATTCAATTTTCAGGAAAGACAAACAGAAAAGAAAGGGAGGTGGGGTAGCTTTGCTGGTTAAGGAGCGTTTTAACACAATAGTAAGGGAGGACATTAGCCTGGACGATGTGGAAACCTGTATGGTGTTCCGCAGCACCACCCAAAAGGAAAAAGACAATAGTGGGAGTTATGTACAGACCATGAAACAGTAGTTGAGAGGTTGGGGACTGTGTCAAACAGGAAATCAGCGATGCATGAAGTAAGGGTACAGCAGCTATTATGGGTGACTTCAGTCTATATATTGATTGAACTAACAAAACTGGTAGCAATGTGATGGAGGAGGATTTCCTGAAATGTTTGAGAGATCCTAGACTGGGTATTGTGCCATGAGAGAGGATTAATTAGCAACATTTTGGTACAAGATCCTTTAGGAATTTGACTATAATATCGTAGAATTTTTCATCAAGATGGAGAGTGACACAAGTAAATATGAAACTAGGGTCCTGAACTGAAAGAAAGCTAACTTCAATGGTATGAGGCATGCATTGGCTGGGATAAGCTGGCCAAGGATACTTAAGGGGTTGACAGTGGATAGGCAATGGCAAACATTTAAAGAAAGCATGGATGAACTTCGACAACTATACATCCCTGGTATAACAGTAAAACAGGGAAGGTGGCTCAACCATGGCTAACAAGGGAAATCAGAAACAGTGTTAAAGCCAAAGAGGAGGAATATAAATTGGCCAGAAATAGCAGCAAACTTGATGACTGGGAAAAATTTAAAATTCAGCAGAAAAGGACAAACGGTTTAAATCGGAAAGGGAAACTAGAATATGAAAGTGAGTTTGTGGAAAACATAAAAACTGACTGCAAAAGCTTCTTTAGATGTGAAGAGACAAAGACTGGTAAAGACAAATGTAGGTCCACTGCAGTTAGAATCAGGTGAATTCATAATGGACAACGAAGAGATGACAGACCAGTTGAACAAATACTTTGGATCCATCTTCACTAAGGCAGATACAAATAATCTTCAAGAAATGCTAGGGGAAAGAGGGTCAAGCATGAAGGAGGAACTGAAGAAATCCTTATTAGTTAGGAAATGGTATTGGGGGAAATTGATGGGATTAAAACCCAAAGAGTCCCAGGGCCTGATGCTCTGCATCGCAGACTACTTTAGGAAGTGACCCTGGAAATAGTGGATGCATTAGTGATAAATTTTCCAGCATTCTGTAGACTCTGGGAGAATTCCAATGGACTGGAGGACAGCTAATGTAACTCTGCTCTTTCAAAAAACAGGGAGAGAGAAAATGGGGAATTACAGGCTGGTTAGCCTGACATCGGTGGAGGGGGGGCAATTGCTAGAGTCAATCACTAAGGATGTAATAATTGTGTATTTGGAAGGTGGTGACAGAATCAGTCCTAGTCAGCATGGATTCACTAAAGGGACTGACATGAGAGGAAAGACTGGATCGACTGGGCTTGTAGTCGCTGGAATTTACAAGAATGAGAGGGGAATGTCATAGAAACGTAAAATTCTGATGGGACTGGACAGGCTAGATGCGGGAAGAATGTCCCGATGTTGGGCAGGTCCAGAACTATGGGCCACAGTGAAAGAATAAGGGCTAAGCCATTCAGGACTGAGACGAGGAAGAATTTCTTCACTCAGAGAGTTGTGAACCTGTACCTGCATCTATCACTTCCTCTGGCAGTTTATTCCACACATGAACCACCCTCTGTGTGAAAATGTTGCCCCTCAGGTCCCTTTAAAATCTTTCTCCTCTCACCTTATATACATGTCTCCTAGTTTTGAACTCAGCCACCTGAGGGAAAAGACCTTTGCTATTCACCTTATCTATGCCCCACATGATTTTTAAACCTCAATAGCGTCAGCCCTCAGCCTCCTAGGCTCCGTAGAAAAAAGTCCCAGCCTAAACAGTCTATTTTTATAAGACAAAACCTCCAATCCCGGCAGCATTCTGGTAAATCTTTTCTGAGCCCTCTCCAATTTAATAATATCCTTTCTACAGCAGGACGACCAGAACTGTACACAGTACACCAAAAGTGGCCTCACGAATGTCCTGTACAAGTGCAATATGATGTCCCAACTCCTATACTCAATGATCTGAGCAATGAAGGCTACTGTGCTAAACACTTTCTTAACCACCCTGTCTACCTGTGACACAACTTCCAAAGAACTATGTACCCAAAATCCTAGGTCTCTCGGATGGACAACGCTACCCAGGGCCTATGTAAAGTCTTGCCCTTTTTCGTTTTACCAAAATGCATTTATCGAAATTAAACTCCATTTGCCAATCCTCAGCCCTTTGGCCCAATTGATCAAGATCCCTTTATAATCTTAAATAACTTTCTTCACTGTTGACTATACCATTAATGTTCAATGTTCGCTGTCCAGAGGTTCACTGACATGATCCTTTCGGCCCATCAGGACCTGCTGCTCCTCAATCTCTCATCTCTAGGTACTTTCAGTTGCTTGTATGAGGCACTTTGCAACTGGCTACAAAGTTATAAAGTCTCTGACTAACTGGGTTAAAAGCATATAGCAACTATAAAATAAATAGGCTTTCTTCAGACTTTTGGTGTTTTTATTGCAGAGAAAATGACACCACCACTGAAAAACTCTACAGAGGCCAGTATCCCATCACCAAGTCACCCTTTACTTACACGTGCAGAGCCCTTGACTGTCAGCTCCCTCAGAGTGAACAGTACCTCTGACATTCCTGCTCTTGTCTGTCAGCCAGGGCTCCCTGATTGGCCCAGGTTTATAGCCCCAGTTGGGGGCTAATTATATATTCCATGAGGTCCACCTGGCTGGCCTCATTACAATCAATGCAACTGACCTTTCCGGAGGTCTGGAATGTTATGGTTATCTCAGTCACACCCACTCAGCTCCCAGGAAGTCAATCACATCGCTGTTGGCAGGCAAGAGGCCTTTTTCGTGGATAACTGGTCACCATTTCACAGACCAATCAGCTGCTTGTTGCCAGCCGAATCCACCTTTGTACATCCCCTGGCTCTAGCTCATTGGCGGTAATCTCCCCCACTGCTAAACAAGCAGCTGTATAAACAGCACTAATCAGGAGTGACAGTAAGCAGCTTTGAAAAAGTGCAGCAAGCCCATACATAATCCCATGAAACAGAATATGGGAAAGAGATTGAGTGCTTAGTGGCATACTGTAAAGACAACAATTTCTCATCAACGTCAGCAAAACCAAAGAGCTGCTCATTGACTTCAGGAAGTGAAGTGGAGGGCACGCTCCTGTCTGTATCAAAGGTGCTGAAGTAGAGTTGGTCGAGAATGTTAAGTTCCAGGGTGTGATGATCACCAACAATCTGTCCTTGTCCACTCATGTGATGGTTAAGAAAGCACAAGAATGTCTCTACTTCTGCAGGAGGCTAAGGAAATTTGGCATTTCCACAAGGACTCTTAAGAATTTTTATAGATGCACCAGACAAACCATCCTATTTGGACATATCACCGCAACTGCTTTTCCTATGACCAAGAGAAACTACAGAGAGTCGTGAACACAGCCCAGTCCATCACACAAACCAGCCTTCCATTCAGTGACTCCATCTATAGTTCCCACTGCCTCAGGAAGGCAACCAACATAATTAAAGACCCCTCCCACCCCCGTTTTACTGTTTTTCACTCTGTGCCCTTAGGTAGAAGATATTAAAGTTTGAATACACATACAAACAGATTCAAGAACAGCTTTGTCCCCACTGTTATCAGACTTTCAAATGGACCTCTCAAATATTAATTCTGATCTCTACCTCCCTCTCTGGACCTTCTCTGTGCCTGTAACACTATATTCTGCACTCTGTTCTGCTACCCTGATGCATTTTGTACTGTGCAATCTGCCTGTAAAGCGCACAAAACAACACTTTTCACTGTATCTTGGTACATGTGACAATGATAAATCAATCAGTCAGACCCGGATTCAAGTCCCACCTGCTCCAGAGGGTGTGTAATAACATTTCGGAACAGGTTTATTAGGAAAAGGTGAATAAAAAAAAGTCTAAGAACTTTAAAGTGCAACTAACTTTAAAAAAAAAGCAGACACAGGTGTTGATTGCCTGCGTCTCTTCCGTGGTTATGTTTGAGTGTGGGTGTCCTTGGGGAAGGAGCACATGGCGTCTGTCAATACTCTTGATGCCTTTGGGAGGGGGTCACCATGGGGGATACAGTGCTTTATCTCCCCCTCCAAATCCATTCAGATTTACTCCCTCTCGCCCCCTTTCCCTACCCACTCCTCACCTTTGATGGCTTTCATTGCCCATGATGGGTTTTGCCTGTAAATACACGGGTGGTCGTCAATAGGGGAAAAAAAAAAGAATAAAAAGATCATGGTGATTTTGATGGTGGAAAAGTCGCTCAGTTGTATATGAGAAAAAAACATAAAGCAGACAGGGTGTGGGGGAGGGTGATGGTGTGTGGGAGGGGGTTACTGTTGCGGTGCAATGTCCCTATCCTCAAATCAGGTGATCAAGGTTCAAATCCCACCTTCTCCAGAAGTGTGTAGGAACATCCCTGAACAGGTTAATTTAGAAATAGAAGTTCTGAGGAACGGTCACCGGACCCGAAACGTTAACTCTGTTTTTTCCTTCACAGATGCTGCCAGACCTGCTGAGCTTTTCCAGCAACTTTGTTTTTGTTCCTGATTTAGAAATAAAGCAGACAGCGTTTCCTTCCTGCTCTCCCCCCACTCCCGACCTCTACTTACCTTTGGTGGCCCACAGTGTTTTGCATATAAACCTCTAATTACCTGCATGGATGTCTGCTGGTGGTTAATCAGGATAAATATAAAATAGTCACCCTGACTTGGTGGGAAAGTCATTCAGTTGTGTATCATAGCACTTATGGATATTAAAAAAAGCAGACCCAGAGGTCCCTGTGGTGTAGAGGTTGTCTCCCAGAGGCCTGGATTAAAGTTCCACCTGCTTTGAACAGGTTGATTAGAAATTATTTTAAAAATAAAGCAGACCCAGGGGATCGTGTAGCACCGTGGTAGTGTCCCTACTTCCGGAATAGGAGGTCCCGGTTCAAGTCTCATCTGCTTTAGGGATGTGTAATAATATCTCTGAAGGTGTTGGTTAGAGTAATCTACATATTGGATATTAGCTGGCTCATGAAATGCCGCAGTGTAAATGAAGAGATATGTAGATAGCGAAAGCAGAAAATAGAGCCATTCTCTGTCCAACCTGGGACTAGTCTATGTATGCCACGAGTCGCAGCTCTATTTTGATGTTCAACTATAAATAATGTTCCTTTCCACTCTGGCTTTCTGAGTTACTACAGGTTCTTTAACCCTAAATGGCATTATCAATATTACTATAACCATAAGATTAATTAATAATGGATATTTTGTCATAGAGTTATACAGCATGGAAACAGACTCTTCAGTCCAACTAGTCCATGCTGACCATGTTCCCAAACTAAACTAGTCCCACTTGCCTGCATTTGGCCCGCATGTTTCCAATCTTTTTGTATTCAAGAACGTATCCAAATGTCTTCCAAGTGTTGTAACTGTACTTGCATCCACCACTTTCTCTGGCAGTTCATTCCACACATGAACCACTCTCTGTGTAAAGTGTCGTCCCTCATGTCCTTTTAATATCTTTCTTCTCTCACCCTAAAAATACACCACCTAGTTTTGAAGTGCCCCACCTCAGGGAAAAGACCCTTGTCATTCACCTTATCTATGCCCCTTTTGATTTTATAAACTTCAATAAGGTCACCCCTCAACCTCCTAGGTTCCAGTGAGAAAAATCTCAGCCTACCCGTCTATTTTTATAACTCAAGCCCTCCAGTCATGGCACCATTCTGGTAAATCATTTCTGAACCCTCTTCTGTTTAATAATGTCCTTCCTATAACAGGCTGACCAGAGCGGTGTGCAGTATTCCAGAAGAGGCCTCGCAAACATGCTGTACCCAACCTCAATGGGACGTCCCAGTTCCTATACTCAAAGTTTCTTTAGTCCTTGATGTTAATGGCACTTGCCAATATCCATTCAATAGGTCAGTGGTAGAAAAGAGTGGGGCACTGCCAACCCTAACATTACAGTCTTCTAGCTGTACAATTGGGTATGAAACAATTTTTGTGACTGTACTCACTTTCTGTAATCAATACACTGTCAAGTTGATCCATTTAGTTTAACTCTATAAGTGAACTCCAGCTGTTCTGTTTGGCTTTTCCAACACGTCCTGAATCTTTGTTTCCACCTGAACTTGTTTCTCTAGGGCTCAACTGACAAAGATGTTGTTTTATTGGCCCTGATCTTCCCACATTTGCATCATATTGAGCTAATGTGGTACATCCAAGTTTATCTCTACAGATTACCCCATACTTCCTTAGGAACCTTACAAGATCATTTTGCTATCCTTTCTCAAAATATGAGAACACAGTGTCAAACTGTCCCAGTATTTCTATGTTAGTCGAATTGTAAGAGGTTCACTTTACGAACCATCTAACCCTCCTTCCACTGCACTCTCATTATCTCTGTCACCTTCCACTACACTTATCCCCTGACACACTTGTTCCTCCTCATCTCCGTCTCTGTGATGATACCTTGCCAGTGGCTTTATGTGACAGAACTGATTCTTCATCCAGGAGTATTTATAAGTAAAGTTACTTTACTGACCCTTTGAGCTACTTTGTGGAGACCACTGATCTTCACCTAAAACCCTCTCGTTGCTGAATGTCTATCTGCCCATTCTTTCACTTTCGCTTGTGAAACTTTTCAATGTTTCTGGGCCACTGTACGTGCTCCTGAGTATTTTAGAAACAAACACATAAAACTCAAACATTGAGGAATAGACCTTTTGGTTTAAGAACTTCTCTCTAATCGATTTTAATGGACCTACATCCTCATGACAATAAACAAATTAAAATGGACTAAATCTAGTAGATTCAGCTGGGGAATCTCTGGCAGAATTTAGTAAGAAATCTAATCCTTTGCCTCAGTCTGGTGACAGTTTGCCTTAATCAAAGTATCAGCCTCTCAAAACTACCTCTTCAAAGCTGCAACTGTTCTTAAAAGTATAATTTTTGGAACGGGCTTGCCATATCTATAATGATAAGGATATGCTTTTGTTTTCAGAAAGCTACTGACAATCTACAAACACACAATGGAATGATTCTATGAAAAGTGAGATGGGTATCAATGGAGCTTGAACAGTTCATCACTTTACTAACATCTTTGACCCAAACCTCAAATTCACCTGGACCATCTCTGATGCCTCTCTCTCCTTCCTGGACCTCTCTGTCTCCATCTCTGGTGGCTGCCTCAAAGCCAACATCCATTTCAAGCCCACCGACACCCACAGCTACCTAGACTATGCCTCCTCTTACCCACCTACCTGCAAGAATGCGATCCCCTACTACCAATTCCTGTGTCTCCATTGCGTCTGCTCCCAAGATGTGGCGTTCCACTCCCGAACATCCCAGATGTCCTCTTATTTCAAGGACTGCAACTTCCCCCCTTCGGTGGTTGATAATGCTCTTGACTGCATCTCTCGTGTTTCCCACACCTCTGCCCTCACATCCCCTCCCCCCAGCAAAAACAAATTCAGAATCCCCCTTGTCCTCACATATCATCCCACCAGCCTCTATATCTAGCGTATCGTTCTCCGCCACTTCAATCACCTACAATCCGACTCCCCAACCAAAGATATATTTCCCTCCCCACCCCTATCTGCCTTTCGTAGGGACCGCTCTCTCCGCAACTCCCTCATCTGCTCCACACTCCCCTCCAGCCCCACCAACCTTGGCGCCTTTCCCTGCAACCGCAGGAAGTGCTACACCTGCCCCTACACCTCACTCCTCATCTCCATCCAAGGCCCAAAACAAACCTTCCACATCAGACATGGGTTCAACTGAAAATCTGCTAATGTGGTCTACTGCAACCGCTGCTTCCAATGTGGCCTCCTCTACATGGGTGAGACCAAGTAGAGACTCGGAGACAGTTTTGTAGAGCACCTATGCTCTGTTCGTGACAAACGACAACACCTTCCAGTCACGAACCATTTCAAATCCCCCTCCCATTCCCTGGACAACATGTCCATCCTGGGCCTCCTCCAGTGTCACAATGATGCCACCTGGAAACTGGAGGAGCAGCATCTCATATTCTGCCTTGGGAGCCTACAGCCTGATGGTCTCAATGTGGACTTTACTAGTTTCAAAATCTCCCCACCCCTCGTCCTCATCCCATGACCAACCCTCCCTCTCATCTCTGCCTCCTTGACCTGACAGAACCTGTCCATCTTCTCTCCCACCTATCCACCCCTCCCACCTCACTGACCAATCCCTACCACTCCCGACCTGCACTCACCTATCACCATCCCACCTACCTTCCCCAGCCCCACTCCCCCTTTCTCTATTTATTTCACAGCTCTCTTCCCCTTTCCCATTTCTGAAGAAGGGTCCTCACCCGAAACGTCAACTTTCCTGCTCCTCTGATGCTGCCTGGCCTGCTGTGTTCCTCCAGCTCCACACTGTGTTATCTCTGACTCCAGCAGTTCTTACTATGTCTGGGTATCAATGGTTCTGGCTTGATCAAACACTGAGGGTTTCCCAACACCTGACGTATATGACATGTTTGATAAAACTACCCCAAATCTTTATGAAGTCCTATTCATCTAAAACACCTGTTTATCAATGCCTGACCTTCCCACATTCCTACATGCCCTACATGTTATAGGTTTTTGGGCCTCATTATATCCTCTTGTTGTCCTTCCATGGCCAGTGGTGTCATTTAAATTTAATAAGTTCCGGAGTTAAAAATTAGTTGAATGGCAATGACACGGCCAATGTCAATGGTTGTACAAATCCAGCAATGATTCATGCAAAGAAGGAAATCTACCATCCTTATCTGGTCTGGCTCGCATATAATTCCAGACCCACAGCAACGTCATTGATTCTCAACTGAGTTAATGATGGGCAGTAAATTCTGGCCGAGACAGTGACCACATGACCAAATGAAAACATTTAAATGAGGTGATGAAGTTTTACCTTTCTCATCAGTGTTTTCAGTTATTTCGGTTCCAGGATGGACTTGAGTCAGAGCTAACAGAAACAGGAGTTGCTGGAAAAAGCTCAGCAGTTCTGGTAGCATCTGTGAAGAAAAATCACAGTTAACACTTCGGGTCCGGTGACCCTTCCTCCTCTTTCGGTTCTTACTTAGTATTTAACTCACTGCCACATCTCATGCCCACCTTGGAGAAGTTCAGGAACAAAAACAAAGTTGCTGGAAAAGCTCAGCAGTTCTGGCAGCATCTGTGAAGGAAAAAACAGAGTTAGCTTTTAGGGTCTGGCGACCCTTCCTCAGAACGGTTCCTCAGCATCCGCAGTTCTTTCGTTTATTTTTGAAGAAGTTCTGCTCCTCACTCCGATAGGATTTCCGTTCCAATCTTTTCTATTGCCCACCGACATTAATGTCACTGTCACTCCTGGTGTTTGACCATGTATTTGCCAAAACCCATTTCCACAGCCGTATCACATTCCTCAGTGACAGCCTCTAGCTCAGACTCACCCCACGTGGATTCCAACTGAAGTTTCATCCCTTGTGCTTTGAATCCTCCCAGGATGACAGATGTTCGGGAGGAAGGGTCAACTGGCCCCGAAATGTTAACTCTGATTTTTCCTCACAGATGCTGCCAGACCTGCTGAGCTTTTTCAAAAACTTCTGTTTTTGTTCCTGATTTACAGCTTCCGCAGTTCCCCTTGTTGTTATTGAGTCAGCGCTGCTTAGTAATTGATGTTTATCACAATCAGCAGGAGTCTGTGATTGGAAATTGCAGGAGTGAATATAGAGTCTGCAATCATCTGCCCTATGATTGTCACCGTAAATTATTGAGCTCAGTGGTTCAGAGATTTTGAAATTTGTTATACTTGTGAAATTAGAAATGACTGCAGAGTGGCATGATAGGGGAGAGTGAAATTTACAACTGGACAAATTTACAAACTGCCTCACAGAATCACTGAGCGCTTATGGCAGAGGTCATTCAGCCCAAAGTATCTGTACTAGCTCTCTAAACAAGCATGATCACTGAGGGTCAATTTCCTGCTTTCTCTCCATACCCCTGCACATTATCAATCCAAATAATCGTCCAATGCTCTCTCCAATGCCTCAGTTGAAGGTTCCTCCAGTTTTTTTCCAGTTTTTTCTCCCATAACTTAAGTAAATTCTTTTGCATTTTAAATTGATGCCCTCTTGTTCTTATTCCTTTTACAAATGGGAACAGCTTCTCCTTATTTATTCTAACCAGGCCCATCATGATTTTGAAAATCTCTATCACATCTCCTATTAGCCCACTTCTCTCTCAGGAGAACAGTTCCAACTTCTTCAATCTATCTTCTTCACTGAAGTTTCTCATTCCTGGAACCATTCTTGTAAATAAGGCATCCAGGGTGGATACATGGAAATACACACCAGCTGGTACTGAGGCCAACATATGTGATGCCCAGAACTCTAGGTGTGATTTCAGAGTCTGGATGGTTCATTTGTAATGGTCCTGCTTTTGGGCTCAAAGTCCTTGATCAGGTCCCACTTCAGGACTTGCTGGCTATGGAAATAATGTTAGATAAAAATCAAAATAACTGGGCATACTGTAAATCACAGAATTTGCTGGAAAAGCTCAGCAGGCCTGGCAGCGTCTGTAGAGAGAAATCAGTTAACATTTTGGGTTCCGAGGAAGGGTCCCTCAATCCAAAACGTTGTCTCTGATTTCTCTCTATAGATGTTGCCAAACCTGCTAAGTTTTTCCAGCCATTTCTGTTTTTGTGTGAGATGGAAATAATGTCGTTTGGGGATTTCTCCAAGGACTCTTGTGGTGCAGTGGTAATATCCCTAACTCTTCGTCATTAAGTCCACACTTAACTCCCACCTGCTCCGGATATGTATCGTAATGTGTGAGAACCTTGGAACATAATGCTCTTTGTTTGAACAAGCTGCCACACTCTGCTCTGGGCGATGCACTGAAGCTTAGGGTAACCCCTGCAGGGGCACAATGGGCAAAGGTCACTGCCAGAGGCCTCCCAGCCTCTCGACACCCAAGGTCTTAGAGACTGTAGTATCTCCCCAGACTCTGCGTCACACCAAATGGATCCTGTGAACATCAACAGGATTAGAATTGTATCGAGGACCCTCGGAGTGGGAACTGTCACAAGGTGTTTGAAATTCCAATTTCAAATGCTTTCCTCTCAGTCTGCAAAACCGACAAACATGTTGTAAATATGGAGGCTGTTGAAATGGTATTGAGACACCTCAGAGTATGGAGACAGGTTGCATTCTGTTGCATCTTGTAAAATTTTACATCAAGATATTTTACAACGTAATTTCCAATTTTATAAAGAAACAATTCCTTTGTGTAAAAAAATGGCCAAGTCTTTCCTTGTCTGGTGGTGAGAAAGCCCATTGCTATCAGAGCCTTCCTTCAGGCCCCAGAGTCTCCCCACTCCACACGTCACTCTTGAGGTAATTGTGGTAGGGAAGAAATCCACCCTCTTTATAGAGTGTGCCTTTACAAAGAAGCTCTGGAGAGAGATGTAGGACCATTCTGGGCAGTTTCATGATCCAGGATCCTGTTCTCCATGAGTTGTTCCCTGGACACTCACCCAGACAAGCATTGGCTGTGCCATAGGACGATTGGAGCAGGAAAAGTCTGGTCTGCTTGAAACTTGCTGTATTTCCAACATAAGGCTACGTCCTTGACTGACTGATGCAAACATTCAGCATGACATGTCGAGACTGGAACTAAAGTGAATCCATCTTCCATGGAAGTAACAAAGAGAAAGGGGAAGAAGATGCGAGTGCAGTAATCAGTGTGCGCTTTAACAGGAGAAATAGGGGAAAATAAGTCAGGAGGTAATAAGTGCATGTTAAAAAGGCATGACTGATCATTAAACATTAATCAGTTCATTAATTTTCATGTAGAATGTGAAAATCAAATTGGCAGAGATAACAGTGAGGACGAATTCCCAGGGTGTATTTGGAACTGTTTCATAAAAAAAAATCTTATGGATCCAACTAGGGATTAGATTATTGTAGATCTGATAATATGTCACAGGGTAGGTTCAATAAGTAATCTCAGAGTACAGGATCCACTAGGAAATAATGACCATAACATGGCAGAATTGAGCTTTCAGTCTGAGTTGGAGAAATAGGGTCACAAGCAACAGTGTGAAACTTAAATAAGGCTAATTTCAAAGGGATGAGAACAGACATGGTTGGAATTGACTGGGAAGGGAGTGCAGCAGAAAGCAAGGTTGAAGAACAATGGCAGACTTTTAAGAAAACAGTTCATGATGAACAACAATTACCATCCTGAAAGCAAATGTATTGAAGATCTGTGCTCCAGAACTAGCCGCTCCCCTAGCTAAGCTGTTCTAGTACAGTAACAACACTGGTATCTATCCGACAATGTGGAAAATTGCCCAAGTATGTCCTGTACACAAAGCAGGATAAATCCAACCCGGCCAATTACCGCCCCATCAGTCTATTCTCGATCATCAGTAAAGTGATGGAAGGTGTCAGTAACAGTGATATCAAGCAGCACCTGCTCAGCAATAACCTGCTCAGTGACGCCCAGTTTGGGTTCCGCCAGGGCCACTCAGCTCCTGACCTCATTACAGCCTTGGTTCAAACATGGACAAAAGAGCTGAATTCCAGAGGTGAGATGAGAGTGACAGCCCTTGATATCAAGGCTGCATTCAAAGAACAAAGAACATAGAACAAAGACAATTACAGCACAGGAACAGGCCCTTCGGCCCTCCGAGCCTGCACTGACATGCTGTCCGTCAGAACTAAAACCCCCTACCCTTCCAGGGACCGTATTCCTCTATTCCCATCCTATTCATGTACTTGTCAAGTTGCCCTTTAAAAGTCACTATCGTATCTGCTTCCACTACCTCCCCCGGCAGTGAGTTCCAGGCGCTAACCACCATCTGTGTAAAAAACTTGCCTCGTAGATCACAATCGGGGTGGCAATGGCCTAGTGGTGTTATCACTGGACTGTTAATCCACAGACCCAGATAATGTTCTGGAGACTTGGGTTCAAATCCTGCCATGGCAGATGGTGGAATTTGAATTCAATAAAAATATCTGGAATTAAGAATCTAATGATGACCATGAATCCATTGTCAATTGTTAGGAAAAACCCATTTGGTTCATGTGACTCCAGACCCACAGCAATGTATTTGACTCTAAACTGCCCTTTGGGCAATTAGGGATAAATGCTGGCCTGGCCTCGTCCCATGAATGAATAAAGAAAAGAAAATTAAACCTTGCTCCTTGTATCTTAAACGCATGGCCCCCCGGTAACTGACTCTTCCGTCCTGGGAAAAAAACTTCTGATTGTCCACTCTGTCCATGCCCTTCATAATCTTGTAGACCTCTATCAGGTCACCTCTCAACCTCCGTCATTCCAGTGAAAACAACCCAAGTTTCTCCATCCTCTCCTCATAGCTAATGCCCTCCATACCAGGGAACATCCTGGTAAATCTTTTCTTTACTCTCTCCAATGCCACCACATCCTTCTGGTAGTGTGGCGACCAGAATTGAACACAATATTCCAAATGCAGCCTAACTAAGGTTCTATAAAGCTGCAATATTACCTGCCAATTTTTAAACTCAATGTCCCGGCTGATGAAGGTAAGCATGCCATATGCCTTGTTGACTACCTTCTCCACCTGCGTTGCCACTTTCAGTGACCTGTGTACCTGTACACCCAGATCCCTCTGCCTATCAGTACTCTTAAGGGTTCTGCCATTTACTGTATATTTTCTATCTGGATTAGACCTTCCAAAATGTATTACCTCACATTTTTCCAGGTTAAACTCCATCTGCCATCTCACTGCCTGAGTCACCAATCGATCTATATCCAGCTGTATCCTCTGATGGTCCTCATCGCTATCTGCAATTCCACCAATGTTTGTCTCATCCGCAAACTTACTAATCAGACCAGTTACATTTTCCTCCAAATCATTTATATATATTAAAATATTCAATACAAAAAAATAAAAATATACAAATACAAAAATTCAACTGAGTGTGGCATCAAGAAGCTGGACCCAAGGGGGCAAACTCTGCTGGTTGGAGTCATACCTGATACATAGGAAGATGGTTATGATTATTGGAGTTCAGTCATCTCAGCTCCAGGACATCTCTGCAGGAGTTCCTCAGGGTAGTGTCCTAGACCCAACCATTTTCAGCTGCTTTATCAATGACCTTCCCTCCATCATAAGGTCAGGAATGAGATATTTGCCAATGATTGCACAATGTCCAGCACCATTCATGACTCCTCAAATACTGAAGCAGTCCGTGTTCAAACGTAACAAGTATGGCAACTGCTCTGTGCCCAGGGCCGTAAGAAATGACAGACGGTGGTGTGCACAGCCCAGACCATCACAGAAGCCAACCTTCCATCCATGGACTCCATTTACACGTCTCACTGCCGCAGAAAGGCGGCCAACATCATCAAAGACCCATCACATCCCGACAATGATCTCCTACAGCCTCTTCCGTCAGGCAGAAAGTACAGAAGCCTGAACACACACCAGCAGGTTCAGGAACTGCTTCTTTCTGGCTGTTATTGGACTGTTGAATGGACTCTAGCCTCAAATAATGTAACCTGTGATGTAATCTGTATGCTTCAAAGTTTTTTTTGATCTGTACAACCTGTGCTTGCTGAGATCTGCCTGTACCGCTCGTAAACAAAGCTTTTCACTGTATTTCGGTACATGTGACAATAAAAATCAATCAACAATCAATCAACAACCAACAAGTGGCAAATAACATTTGTGCCAAACAAATTTATTGAAACCCCTACTTTCAATATCCTGGGATTTACCATTGACCAGAAACTCAACTGGAGTTACCACATAAACACAGCGGCTACAAGAGCAGGTCAGAAGCTGGGAATACTGCGGCAAGTAACTCACCTCCTGACCTCTCTAAGCCTGTCCACCATCTACAAGGCACAAGTCAGGACTGTGATGGGATATTCCCCACTTGCCTGGATGGGTGCAGCCCCAACAACACTCAAGAAGCTTGACACCATCCAGGACAAAGCAGCCGCTTGATTGGCACCACATCCACAAGCATCCACTCTCTCCACCACCGACGCTCAGTAGCAGCGGTGTGTACTATCTACAAGGCAGCTCATCACCACCTTCTCAAGGGCAACTCCAGATGGGTGATAAATGCTGACCCAGCCATTGATGTCCATGTCCCATGAACGAATAGAAAAAAGATGCACTGCAGAAATTTGCCAAAAATGCTCAAACAGCACCATTTAAATGGCCACTTCCATCTACAAGGACAAGGGCAGCAGATATATGGGAACATCAGCCCCTGCAAGTTCTCCTCCAAGCCACTCACCACCCTGTCTTGGAAATATATCACTGTTTCTTCAGTGTCGCTGGGTCAAAATCCTGGAATTGTGGATCTACCTACAGCATGTAGACTGCAGTGGTTCAAGAAGGCAGCTCCTCCCCCCCACCTTCTCCATGGTAACTAGAGATGAGCAATAAGTGCTGGGCCCAGCCAGTGAGCCCCACATCCCACAAGTAAGTAAAAGACCTCAGCGAAATTGTCAATGAAACTCACAAACTGGACAGGGGAGAGAGGCCAGCCTTACTGACCCCAGATTAGCTCACAAAGCTGTCTCCTTCCCATCATTGACTGAAACTGGAGCGCTCACGTTTGTGTTGAACAGTACATTCATTCCCTTTCGTGAAGTCATTAATATATATTGTAAATAATTGTGGCCCCAGAACTGATCCCTGTGACACTCCACTATTTACACATTGCCATCCTGGAAATAACCTCCTTCCCCTTATCCTAACCCTCAATTTTCTAACAGTCAGCCAATCCCCCCTCCATGCTGATATACTACTTCTAAGATCATGGTGTCTTATTTTGTTAAGTAGCCTAAAGTATGGTACTTCA
The DNA here is from genome assembly GCF_021869965.1 of Rhincodon typus. Lineage (NCBI taxonomy): Eukaryota > Metazoa > Chordata > Chondrichthyes > Orectolobiformes > Rhincodontidae > Rhincodon > Rhincodon typus. The sequence continues at coordinate 79,964,562 of NC_063341.1, forward strand.
TTAAATGTCAAATGAAAATCCAAATATATTCCATCCAGAGTTTCCCCTTGATCTATTCTGCCTGTTGCCTCCTCAGAGAATTGTAATTCATTTCAATTGTTTCCTTTGCAATCTCCCTTGAATCTCCTCTGCACCGTCTCTGAAGCTTCCACATCTTTCCTATAATGAGGTGACCAAAACTGAACACAATATTCCAAGTGTGGTCTAACCAGAGTTTTATAGAGCTGCAGCACAACCTCACGGCTCTTAAACTCAATTCCCCTGCCAATGAAAGCCAACACAACATACGCCTTCTTTACAACCCTATCAACTTGGGTAGCAACTTTGAGGGATCTATGGACGCGGACCCCAAGACCCCTCTGTTCCTCTACACTGCCGAGAATCCTGCGATTAACCCTATATTCTGCATTCAAATTTGACCTTCCAAGATGAATGACTTCACACATTTCTGGGTTGAATTCCATCTGCCACTCCTGTGCCCAGCTCTGCATTCTGTCAATTTCCTGTTGCAACCTACAACAGCCCTCCACACTATCCACAACTCCATCAACATTTGTGTCATCAGGAAATTTACTAACCCACCCTTCCACTTCCTCATCCAAGTTATTTATAAAGATCACAAAGAGCAGAGGTCCCAGAACAGATCCCTGTGGATCAACACTGGTCACCGAGCTGTAGGGTGAATACTTTCCATCTACTACCACCCTCAGAAGACAGAGTACTGAGGGAGTGCTGCACTGTCAGAGGGTCAGTACTGAGGGAGGGCCGCACTGTCAGAGGGTCAGTACTGAGGGAGTGCCGCTCTGTCAGAGGGTCAGTACTGAGGGAGTGCCGCACTGTCAGAGGGTCAGTACTGAGGGAGCGCCGCACTGTCAGAGGGTCAGTACTGAGGGAGTGCCGCACTGTCAGAGGGTCAGTACTGAGG
>NC_063341.1:79965496-79971735 GCF_021869965.1 Rhincodon typus
GAGGGTCAGTACTGAGGGAGTGCCGCACTGTCGGAGGGTCAGTACTGAGGGAGTGCCGTGCTGAGTAAACATGCCAGTCATGCGCTGTCAGGTGCGGAATTGCTGAAGTCTTGTTTCATTCCACCTACAGTGTTAGAGTTGTTTTTTGTCATTGTGTTAGTGATGTAAGCTGTGCTATTGAGGTTTCTATATATTTATTTAATTATTTGTTGTCAATCTAGGTTTCTGGGCTTGAGTTTGTAACCAATGGGATTTCTTTGTTTCTCAGCTTAAGAACCGACTTGTAAGTATTCCTGTAGCTGGCTGATTTTTAAAAAAACATAGCTTTTGAGGTCTAGCTTCAGTGTGAATGAGTTTTGTCCACCGGTAATGGACTTTTGTTTGTTTTAGATTGTTTTGTGACTCAGTAAGGTTAATAGTGGGATCTCAGGTTTGGGTTACATTAAAGTGAGGAGTTAGTATTAATTCCAAACCAGAAGCGTTAGGATAAAACCCTGAAAACGTTATTTGTGGCTAAGTTGCTTGTAACTGACGTGCATTAAAGTTTCTGGAGGAAAATATTTGCAACTGAAAGTTTAACACACAAATGACTTAAATTCCCCGAGGTATCAGAAACAGGGACCTGGTGTGAATACTGTCTAAGTGACGATTTTGGGAACTGTCCTGATGTGTGTTTTACGGATTACAGAAGAGTTGTTTTGTTTTCAAATTATATGGGGACTTTTTTTTCCTTTATTCATTCATGGGATGAGGGCATTGCTGACCAGGCAGCATTTAATGCCCATCCCTAATTGCCCAGAGGGCAGTTAAGAGTCAACCACATTGCTGTAGGTCTGGAGTCACATGTAGGCCAGACCAGGTAAGGATGGCAACTTCCTTCCTTAAAGGGCATTAGTGAACCAGATGGGTTTTTCCAACAATTGACAATGGATTCATGGACCTCATTAGATTCTTAATTCCAGATATTTTATTAAATTCAAATTCCACCATCTGGTTTGGCAGGATTCCAACCCAGGTCCCCGGAATGTTATCCAGGTCTCTGGATTAACAGTCCAGCGATAATACCACTTGATCATCACCTCCCCCTACTTTGAGATTAATGGGATCATACATTTCCTGTGTGTTTAACAATCTTTGCATCAGTTTTATAAGCATTGGGTTGGTTTATTCTATTTTTTCTTTGTTTCTTTTGGTAATAAACTTCCATTTTAGTTTTGAAGCCAATTCGGTAGCATCACACCCTTATGTTTCAGCAAGAAACCATTTTGATAAAACCAAAACAAATCAAAGTACAATCTATCAAGCCAAATTTCTGTCTCCTCCCCTCTCATTTTCTTCAGGTAAGAATGGTGACCATGGGTACCCGCATGGGCCCCAGTTATGTCTGTCTCTTCATGGGGTATGTGAAACATTTCTTGTTCCAGTCCTATTCCAGTCCCCACCCACAACTCTTTCTCCAATATATCAATGATATCATCAGTGCTGCTTTCCTCTCTCATCAGGAATTGGAAAAGTTCATTGACTTCACTTCCAGTGTCCACCCAACCTTCACTTTCACCTGGTCCATCTCTGGCTCCTTCCTTCCCTTCCTTGACATCTCTATTACAATTTCTGGGGATAAACTGGCCACTAATATTCCCTACAAACCCACCAACTCTCACAGCTACCTGGACTATACAGCCTCACACACAGCTTCCTGTAAAGACTCCATGCCATTCTCTCAGTTCCTCCATCTCCATCTCATATGTTCTGATGAGGCCAACTTCAACAAGGGAGCTTCCGAAATGTCCACCTTCTTCCTCAACTGAGGATTCCCAGCTCCATTGTCGACAGGGCCCTTAACTGGGTCTGACCCATCTCCTGCACTTCTGCCCTCACCCCTTCTCTTCCCTCCCGCAATAGCGATAGGGTTCCCCTTATCCTCACCTACCATCCCACCAGCATCCAAATCCAGAAGATCATCAGAAGTCATTTCCGACATCTTAAGCGAGATGCCACCACCAGACACATATTCCCCTCCCCTCCCTTGTTCGCCTTCCGCAGGGACCGCTCCCTCTGGGACACCCTGGCCTTCTCTTCCCAATACACCCCCCCACAGCCCTACGGTACCTTCCCCTGTAACCGGTGAAGGTGCAACACCTGCCCATTTACCTCCTCCCTCCTCAGTATCCAAGGGCCCAAACATACCTTCCAGGTGAAGCAACACTTCACCTGCACTTCCCACAATCTAGTCTACTGCATTCGCTGCTCACAATGTGGCCTCCTCCACATTGGGGAAACGAAGCTTAGACTGGGTGACCACTTTGCAGAACATCTACTTTCTGCTCACAAAAAAGACCCTGAACTACCTGTTGCCACTTTAACATACCACCCTGTTCCCTGGCCAACATCTCTGCCCCTGTCTTACTGCAGTGTTCCAGCGAAACCCGATGCAATCTGGAGGAACAACAGCTCATTTTTTGCTTGGGGACCCTGCAGCCCTCCAGGATCAATATTGAGATAACAAGGTGCAGAGCTGGATGGTGTAGAGCAGGCCAAGCAGCATCAGAGGAGCAGGAAGGCTGACGTTTCGGGCCTAGACTCTTCTTCAGAAATGGGGAAGGGGGTTCTGAAATAAATACGGAGGGGGGGGAAGGCGGATAGAAGGTGGATAGAGGAGAAGCCACTGAGGTTTTTCCGGAGGGAGGAGGGTTCAATTATTTTAGGGTCTGATCTCCTCCATGTCCTAGTCCTCTATCCTACATACCAGGCCTTGTTATCATTACACACTATCTATCGTTCATCACTAACAGTCTCCATTAACAGCTGCTCACTCTCCCAGCCAGATCGTTATCAATTCTTTTGTCCAACTGTTCTGTCTATGGGCTCTATCCTCACCTATCATTTACTCCTTACCCCCTCCCCACAGCCTATTTGCTGCATAAAAACCGACACTTTCCTAGCTACCGTTAGTTCCGAGGAAGAGTCACCGGATCGGAAACATTAACTCTGATTTCTCTGCACAGATGCTGCCAGACCTGCTGAGCTTTTCCAGCAATCTCTATTTTCGTTCCTGCCTGGTATTGGACTTATCCAGTACTAACTTTTGCTGAGATCATAATATGGTAAATTTAAGTTCCATGTACCCAAATATCGATGATTTATTTCATTGCTGCCTGTGGGAGCGGATCATGTACATTTTTTTTCCTTTGTGATAGTAACTTCAGAATGACCTCAGAGTTTGTAAGAGGTCCTGACCTAGAGTAAGCTGTTAAATTCTCCTGGAGATTTGTCTTCACAATGTGACAGAAACTTGAATGGAAGACTCCGTTCTGCCTCAATCAAACATCGCCCCTTAGGCTTCGAAGAAGTACTTGAGACTGACGAAAGATTTGTGAAGCAGTGATTCTATTGGAGCAGCTCACAGGTTTGAGGCTAAATGCTCCAAAGCAGACCTAACTCTCAATTTCACTGCCTGCCATTGGTGTTTGTTGTGAAGATTTACAGATCAATATCCAACCTGTTTAGCTGTGTCACAAACACACCTTCTTCTGCCATCCAGTCCTGGAGTGAGGCTTGACCCTGGGAACTTCTATCTCAGAGGCAAAGACACTACCTCCTGAACCAAAAGACCTCCTTTAACCAGAAACTTATAAACTGCTACATATACTTTCTCCTATTTTAACTTAAATAAGTCAAACCTCATGAGGCTGGCCAGAGGCACTGTAACAATAGAAACATAGACAATAGGAGCAGGAGTAGGCCATTCAGCCCTTTAAGCCTGCTCTGCCATTCAATGAGATCATGGCTGATCATCCAACGCAATACTCTTTTCCTGTGTTTCCCCCAGATCCATTAAACTCTTTAGCCCCAAGTATTATATCCTACTCCTTCTAGAAATCATACATTTTTTGGTCACAACTGCTTTCTGTGGCAGAGAATTCCATAGGCTCCCCACTCTTATAAGACATTTCTCCTCACCTCAGTCCTGAAAGGTTTACCCCTTATCCTGAAACTATGACCCCTGGTTCTGGACTCCCTGGTCATCGGGAACATTGTTCCTGTATCAGCCCTGTCTAGTCTTGTTAGAATTTTATAGGTTTCTATGACAGTCCCCCTCATTCATCTAAACTTCAGTGAATACAATCCTAACCAACTCAATCTCCCCTCATTGGTCAGGTTTGCCATCCCAGGAATCAGTCTGATAAACCTCCATCTACAATAAGAACATCCTTCCTCAGATAATTAAATCAAAAAGAAAACTTTCACATTTGAATTAAAATATTTTGGAAGGTAATAATGCCTCCACTAGCCCCAGTGGTGCCCACCAGTTGCAGAAGGTCAGGATTATACCGATGGACACTGTGCTACTTTTCCACATGCACAGAGGAGCAGGTGTAAGGCTGTTGTGGGCGATGACCCCTCGACGGCCCGATGCCTGGTCCTGTTAATGGCTATTTTGGTCAGGGACAGGCATAACCACGAGGAGATGCCAGAATCTGCTCACCCCTCTCCCCTGGAGTGATGTTTCCTTTGTACATTAGCTTTATTGTTCCATCATTTCCCCATCGGTATCACTGAAATTACTGGCAGTTGCTTTCTGACACTGTGTGGGAATCTATGCAGCACCCCAGGCTCAGACACGGGGCTGAACTTGTTTTTGTATTTACTTGTGGATTTGTAGTCTAGCAATAACCTCACCAGGCCATCACCTCCCCTCATGAGAGATTCTTCCTGAGTTGTTTCAGAAAAGAGTAATTTAGACAAAATTAGACTGGAGCCAGATGAGGAAATGTCTGGGGCAAGTGACAGAAAATATGAACAAAAATGTTGGTTTTGAGGAGTGTCTTAGAGATGTTGGAGAGATGGAGAGGATGAATGAGGGCATTCTACAGTCAGGCAGATTACACTGGCTCAGCAGAGGGCATTTGAATCTGGGGTGCACAGAAGATGGTGAAAACTTAAGGAGTACAGAGAGAGCAGAAAGCTCCGAGGATGGAGGGGATTACATAAAAATGGATGGAGGGCTGTGGTGAGCGGGTAACTTACCTGCCTCTAAATCACAAGCTGCAGGTTCAAATCCCACTCCAGAACATGTTGTCCCAGGAAGGTGTGTCCATATCGCAGCTAAATGCAGCAAATCCCTGGAACACTCACCAAAGGAAGGCAGCAGGGGATGGGCGAGATGGAGCCTGCAGCATCCCAGGTTGATACATGTACCACAGGGAGAGGTCAGGCTATTCAACAGGAGGAGGCTATTGTTCAAACTGGTAGCTGGAAGTGCAGATTGCTGAGCAGAATGGGTGGGGAGTGACTGGGATTTGGTGCTCAGGTCCGGCAGATAAAACCTGTGAGACTGGAAGCAGCACTTCAAAGTGACAAACCAACGGGAAATAAATCCCCCCTGACACTGAGCTTCACTTCCAGGTGCACTGAGAGGCAACAGCGCAAATATAAACTGCTAATCATTTAATGTTCACAGCAACAAGCAAATACTGCACCTTCCCATAGATCACACAACAGTCTGTTCAGAGAGCGTGGAGGTTTAAATTGGGAAAAAAGTGCCCAGTGGAGATATTTTGAATCCAATTGCCGATTTTTCAAAATATAATCATCTGAAATGTCAGATAAAAGGCCTTTGTGGATAATTAGTTGAGATCAGGAAATATTTCACACCAGTCCCCAGGACAGCACAGGAAGAGATAAGTGGAACACAAAATAAACCATGATGAATGCTCTTGTCGAGAACACAATCGACTCACAACATTCAGCAGTGTGTTCCTCGTAGTTTATTGCATTCCAAACTCAAATCCTCAGCTTTAGACCAGTTAGAGTTAATCAGATTACATTGCAACCAGAGATTGCCAAAATAACGATCAACAATACCTTCCCCTCATTTCATGATTCACATCGGTAGAGCAACTCACCATACCTCAGGGGAGGGAGGAACCACTTGGCATCACATACAAAGGATAATTACAATAGTCAGATACTTTCATCAACATAACCCAAACACCAGTTCCTGCCTAAGATAGTAAGAACTGCAGAAGCTGGAGTCAGAGATAACACAGTGTGGAGCTGGAGGAACACAGCAGGCCAGGCAGCATCAGAGGAGCAGGGAAGTTGACGTTTCCGGTTGGGACCCTTCTTCAGTACTCACTTATCTCCATTCACATGGATAAAGAGAACCACAAGTTCAATTGGAACAACATTAAGATCCTAGGACAGGCCAAACAGAGATAAGCACGGGAATTTCTAGA
>NC_063341.1:79972235-80029624 GCF_021869965.1 Rhincodon typus
GAGAAATATAGACCAAGCAAATTAATCCTCTCAAAATCATTCAATCAGCTTCACCCTTTATAAATATCCAACATTTCTTGTAAATTAATTTAATTCTTTATTAAAATCCCTGATCTAAGCATTCTTCCAATATCTAATCCTCTCTGATCTCACAGTTATAAAAAGCTGATCCCTTTTCCCCCCACTACTAAAGCTCAGTAATACATTGTGTCTAAAGCTCCAAGCTTTGTTCCTTCTGTCTCCTGTTTCGATTCAGATGCTGGAATGTGGGTTCAGATGCATTTCTCCTGGGATTTTATATCGAGAGATTATTTCCTGTCAGGGAACAGGGGATGTGCCTCAGATCAGACAGCTCCAACATTCCAAAGTGGCCACACTGCGCCAACAGAAACCTTTGGTCAAAGAGGTTTACAACCCCATCACCCTTGTTATTATTTAGCACAGTGCCGCACTGTCAGAGGGCTAGTGTTGAGGGAGTGCCGCACTGTCAGAGGGTCAGCACTGAGGGAGTGATGCACTGTCGGAGGGTCAGCACTGACGGATCACCGCACTGTCAGAGGGTCAGTACTGAGGGAGCGCCACACTGTCGGAGGGTCAGTGCTGAGGGAGTGCCACACTTTCAGAGAGTCATTGCTGAGGGAGGCCGTACTGTCAGAGGGTCATTGCTGAGGGAGGCTGCAGTGTGGCAGGGTCATTGGCCCAGGATTTCTTGCCCATCCCTATTACCATTGAGAAGGCAGTGGTGATCTGCCTTCTTGAACCGCTACAGTCCGTGTGCTGTAGGTTGCCCTGCAATGCCCTTAGGAGGGAATTCCAGGATTTAGACCAAGTGACAGTGAAGGATCAACAATATATTTCCAAGTCAGTCTGTTGAGTGGTTTGGAGGGAAACTTGCAAGGGTGGTGTTCATATTTATCTGCTGCCGTTGTCCTTCTTTGATGGATCTGGTTTCAGAAAGTGCTGTCTGATGAGTATTGGTGACTTGTTGAAGTGCTTCATGTCTACAGAACCCAGTAATGCCTCGTGCACTGCTGAAACGGAAAGGCTACCTGTCTGTCACCGCTGTTCCATCTCTCTCTGTCTCTGTCTCAGTTTCTGTCTCTCTGTCTCTCTCTCTCTGTCTGTCTGTCTCTGTCTGTCTCTCTCTGTCTCTCACTCTGTCTCTCACTCTGTCTCTCACTCTGTCTCTCTGTCTCTCTCTCTCTGTCTGTCTGTCTCTCTCTCTCTGTCTCTCTGTCTCTCTCTCTCTCTCTCTCTGTGTTCAGGAGAGCAGTTTACACGAGCTCTATTAAGATTCTCGAAATGCCTAGAACCCTATCACCCTTGTTATTATTTACCTAAATCTTCACATAAAGACAATAAGAAGGTTCCCATTCACCATCAAAGAGTGTGAATAAAGCTTGGGCAGTTTCCATAAGTTGGTTAACAGCACAGTGACTGAGTGAGCAGCACCTGCTTTCTATCACTCATTACATAGCCTTCTGTCAGGGAGGAGCATTTCTGGAACTTGGGGTCATATCAATGAAATATTTATCCTTTAATTCTGGCAAACAGTGAGGACGATTTGATGGGAACTGATGGTGACAAATTGTGGCCAACATACACTGTCAGTTATCATTAGCTCTGGAATCTCTCAGTCTACACAAGACCATTACTGTTAGTGCTGTGATTGGTCCATTCACTGGGAGCACTGTGTGAGACATCACCATGTCTCATTGCAGTCATTTAGAGTGTGATGGAATACTCCCCACTTACCTGGATGGGTGCAGCCCCAACAACACTCAAGAAGCTTGACACCATCCAGGACAAAATAGCCCGCTCGACTGGCACCACATCAATAAACGTCCATATCACCGACGCTCAGTAGCAGCAGTGTGTACCATCTACAAGATGCACTGCAGAAATTCACCAAAGATGCTCAGACAGCACCTTCCAAACCCACAACAATTTACATCTAGAAGGACAAGGGCAGCAGATACATGCAAACAGTATGCTCTACAAGACTCCACCTGAACCACCCACCATCCTGACTTGGAAATATATCATCGTTCCTACAGTGTCGCTGGGTCAAAATCCTAGAATTCCCTCACAGAGGGCATTGTGGGTAAACCTCCAGGACACAGCCTGCAGAGGTTCAAGAAGGCAGCTCAATGCCACCTTCTCATAGCTACATGGGATGGACAATAAATGCTGGGCCAGCTAACAATGACCACATCCCATCAACAAATGAAATCATTGTGTCATTTAGCTGCCTGTTCAAAGTGCAGATGTTCCCTGTGCTGATATTGTTCCTATATCAGTCAGGCAGCTGGGTCAGGCTATTACGATTATGAACACTTCAGTTAATAATATCAGGGGAATGGAGAGTAAATAATCTCACAGGAAGAGTTGGAAATGTCCCTTCATTAACACAGCAGCTAACTCCACACACAACCAGCAAGCACTCACTATGTCTGAAAGAGTTTCAGCTCAATTTAGACCATTGTTAATTATCGACTGTTCTCTCTCAGGAATTTCTCAAGTGTAACTATGAGAACAGCATCATGAGATGTATCACAGGCTGGTGCAGTGGGGATGATATTGCTAAACATACTTGTATTAATATAGCCCCTTTCACAGAGTAAACCACCCCACATTACCCCAGGAGAGGATTATCAAACAGCATGTAACAAGGAGTCACACCAGCAGATCTTCAGACCAGGTCACAGATGGGGCTTTCTGGCAGCATTGGGAACCAGGGAAGATGTTGAGGTTTATAGGAGGGAATTCCAGAGTTTAATTCCCAGACGGCAGAAGGAATGACCACCAATACTGGAGGGAAGGTAATGGGGAGAGTCAAGAGACCAGAATGAGAGAAACACGAAGATCCTGATTGGTTGTTGAGCCTGGGGTTAATGGTAGACTCCCACCCTGTGCAGAGTGAGGATACACAGAGGGATTTGTAAAATGGGAAGAGTATTTTAAAGTGGATGCATTGCTGAAGAGAGGAGAGGGGGGAGGGGGGGGGGGGGGGGGGGGTAGCGGGGGGATTTCATGGGTGAACATGACTTGCCCAGATTTCGGACGCAGAGCAGCAGAGAATGGGATGAGCTCAGGTTAATCGAGAGTGGCCATTGGGAGAACAGAGAGGACAGCACTGCAATAGTACAGGCTGCAGTGAACAAAGAGATGGATGAGATTTCAGCAAGAGATGGGCTGAGGCAGGGCTGATGCTTGTCAATGTAACAGAATTGGAAATAATCATCATTGGAGACAGAGAGAGAGTACATGACTGGAAGCTTAGATCTCGATCAAATAGGATTTCAAAGTTGTGAGCAATCTGATTCAGAGTCAGACAGTGACCGGGGGAGAGGGATGGACTCCATGACTAGGGAACACAGTTTCTGATGGTTCTGAGGACAATGGCTTCTGTCATCTCAATATTGAAATGTTGGGTTCAGTATTGATTCTGTTCAAAAGCAAGGGACTTGGGATAGCAACAAGAGCAGGTCAGAGATTTGGAATCCTGCAGCATATGACTCAGTTCCTGACTCCCTAAAGCCTGTCCACCATCTACAAGACACAAGTTCGGAGTGTGATGGAATACTCCCCACTCAAGAAGCTTGACACCATTCAGGACAAAGCAGCCCGCTCGATTGGCACTACATCCACAAGCATTCACTCCCTCCACCCCCGACGCTCAGTAGCAGCAGTGTGTACTATCTACAAGATGCACTGCAGAAATTCACCAAAGATTCTCAGGGACCACCTTCCAAACCCACGATCACTTCCATCTAGAACGGCAAGGGCAGCAGTTATATGGGAACACCACCTCCTCCTGCAAGCTCCCCTCCAAGCTACTGACCATCCTAACTTGGAAATATGTCACCATTCCTTCACTGCCTCTGGGTCAGAATCGCACAATTCCCTCCCTAAGGGCATTGAGTGTCAACTTTCAACTTATGGCCTGTAGCGCTTCTAGAAGGCAGCTCACCACCTCATTCTCAAGGGCAATTAGCGACGTGCAATAAATGCTGGCCCAGTCAGTCATGCCCTCATTCCACAAGTAAATGAAAAATTTAGTTGTGATTCAAGTACAGATACCCCAACTTGTTGAGTTCCTGGGTAAAGAGGGATGAATGGACCCATCTTCATTCCTCCCCCTGCTCCTCAGTTAGTCACAACCAGGTTCAAATGGAAATGAACTCTTCCCTTGTCTATCCATTTCTCCCAGACTAAATGAGTTTGTGCTTTAAAAGAAGCCAATTAATGGTCACTTTGGTGAAGTAACACCAGAAGTGATTTTATTGCTCACTAAATGTAGGTATAAAGTGGAATATGACACACAGTGACACCAACTAGGAATGTGAGCAGAGCCCAGCAAGTGGAACATTAAAAGACAGACATGTATCAACCAGTCTCTGAATTCTTCACAAAGTGTGGGTAGGCGAAGTTTGTAGCCATTGTAGTGGATGTTCATGGGCACACTGACATTGGGAGGTGAGCAGTCAATCTCAAGATTCTTGCCTTTGTTTGTTGTTGACCATCTTTGCTTCTGATTGGTTTTGGCAGTGGCTGACTGGTAGCACTCATGTTACTTTTTGCTTAACCTGCAGTTCAGGGCTATTTACAAACCTGGCCTCTGAGCTGTGAGCCTCCCAACAGACCAGTCTACACACCATGCTATCAGGCACTAGCACACACTTGGATCAAGGTTGAAGGTCATTTTTAACCCATGCATCTTTCTAAATTTGGAAAGGGGAAAACCCGAATATTTCTCTTGCCAGACCTCTCTTGTATTTTATTGTCATCATTCTCACAATCTAAGAAACTCCCAGGAGATGAAAAGTTCAGGTTTTGTGCATTTTCTCTCTTTGAAACTTCCTGAATCCTCATCAGGTATGAGATTCCAGGGTCTCCCCCCCTCTCTCTCTCCTGGTCGACTCTGAATTCACATCTGCCTTCTACATTTAACCATGTGACCTTGACTTTAAGAAAATGTTGTAACTCCACCCCCTGTTGCTCCATCTCGAGTGTTTTCTGCTATTCATCCAGACCATCTCTCTTACCTTCTCCTTGATGATCAGTCACTACATGTTCTCTGAGCTTTCCTTCATTGTCCCGTCTCACCACGTCTGAACCTCTCTGATTCTGGCCAATCTCCTCCCTCTCAGTATTCCTCTACAATGGATACACTAGAAGCATTTCCTCATTGCTGTTGTCTCTGTGGACAACAGGAAGAAGGTGGAGAATCTAAACTGTTACGTTGTTACAGGAGCAGAGAAAACTGGAGAAGTTTGACATGTCTGGCAGTATCTGTGGAGAGAAGGCAGAGTTAACATTTTGAGTCCAGTACGACCCTTGTTCAGAGATCTGAATATTTAGGTTGGGTTCTAAAGAAGAGTTGAATCAGACTTGAAACATTAGCTTTGTTTCTCTCTTCATAGATGCTGCTGGACCAGTCAAGTTTCTAATGCATTCTCTGTGTTTGTTTCAGATTTCCAGTATTATCCATACCTGGGCCTATATTCGCGAGAGGTTTGAAAAATAAGGAGTTATCTAAAAAAAAATGAACAAAATTCTGAAAGAATAGGCAGAAGACAGAGAGCAGTGGTGAGGGGTTGCTTTTCAGACTGGAGGCCTGTGACCAGCAGTTTGCTACAAGGATCAGTGTTGGGTCCACTGCTTTTCATCATTTATGTAAACGATTTGGATGTGAATATAGGAGGTATGGTTAGTAAGTCTGCAGATGACACCAAAATTGGAAGTGTCTTGGACAACAAAGAAGGTTACCTCAGAGTACAACGGGATGTTGATCAGATGGGCCACTGGGCCAAGGAATGACAGATGGAGATTAATTTAGATAAATGTGAGGTGCTACATTTGGAAAGGCAAATCAGGGCAGGATTTATACTCTTAATGGTAAGGTCCTGGGGAGTGTTGCTGAACAAAGAGAACTTGGAGTGCAGGTTCTTCGTTCCTTGAAAGTTGAATCACAGGTAGACAGGGCGGTGAAGAAGGCATTTGGTACGCTTGCCTTTATTGGTCAGTGCATTGAGTGCAGGAGTTGGGAGGCCATGTGGCGGCTGTACAGAACATTGGTTAGGCCACTTTTGGAATACTGTGTGCAATTCTGGTCTCCCTGCTATAGGAAGGATGTTGTGAAACTTGAAAGGACTCAGAAAAGATTTACAAGGATGTTGCCAGGGTTGGAGGGTTTGAGCTACAGGGTGGGGTAAATAGACAAGGTCTTTTCCCTGGGGTGGGGAAGTCCAAAACTAGAGGGCATAAGTTTAAGATAAGATGGATAAGATTTAAAACGGACCTAAGTGGCAACATTTTCATGCAGAGGGTGGTGTGTGTATGGAATGAACTGCCATAGGAAGTGGGAAAGGCTCGTACAGTTATAACATTTAGAAGGCATCTGGATGGGTGTATAAATAAGAAGAGTTCAGAGGGATAGAGGCCAAAGCTGGCAAGTGGGAATAGATCGATTTTGGATGTCCGGTCGGCATGGATGAGTTGGACCGAAGAGTCTGATTCTGTGCTGTACAGCTCTATGGCTCTATGACTCTAAATGAGAACAGGCCCACATGTGTTCCTGATTATGATGTAATCTACCCTTGAGAATTTTGGGGGTGAGCTGTCTTCCTGAAACCCTGCAGTCCATGTGCTGTAGGTTGTCCTACAATGCCCTTAAGGAGGAAATTCCAGGATTTTGACCCAACAACACTGAAGGAACTGCAATATGTTTCCAAGTCAGGATGGGGAGTGACTTGGAGGGGAGATTACAGGGGGTGGTGTTCCCATGTATCTGCTGTCCTTGCCCTTCAGGGCAGTAAAGGTTTTGTGTTTGGAAGGTGCTGCTGGAGGGTCATTGCTGAGTTATGGAGAGTGACTGACCTACAGCTCAACAGCAATGTGGAGCTAGCTGCAGGCAGATCAGGAGTTGAATCTACTCACCACGTTTTCTGGGCTCTGTCTGCCCTCCTACTTCTTTTCTCTCTATTTCCCCTATTGGTATAAAACAGACCGGTGTTCACCAGCTGATATATGACAGCTCAGAGACAGTTCAAAGTTATTATATTGTTTTAATCTGAGACCAAATGACCTTCAATCATCTGCTTAAAGCTTCTGGTTAAATGTAACAACATGTTCACATTTTCCTTTGCAAAGATTTCTGCCTCTGGCAGCTAATTAAAACCTGAACTCCCAAATAGCTCATAATTTGTGGCTTCACACTCTCCCTTTGATGCTCAGTTCAGCTTCAAGACTACATTTGACTAATAGTGATCTGTTCCTGGAGAATTAATTTCTAATTGTGTGAACCCAGCTCCAATAAACCATCAGATTTAGTGCAACACTCAGTGATATCTTGTATCCTCAAACACAGCTCAGTGTGTGAACAGCAACATTGGAGAGACTGTGAAACTCCACAGAAATTTAACCCTTTATCACTGGCCCCTCTCTGCCTGATACTGTTAGCAACCAATCAATGCGAGTATTCCCAGGCCATATTAATAAAACAATTGGAGTTAGGAATCTGTCAGCCAGCCTTACTAATTGATAACAAGCAGCTCACTGCTGGAGAATGAGCTCTCGCTGATGAACAAAGTGACTGCCACCTTGAGCAGAAACTGACTGGACCAGGAACATCATCACTGCTGCTCATTGTGACCCTGAGAAATGGGAATCATGGATTTCACCGGAATGGTATCCCATTCCTGTTTGGAGAGAAACAGATGGTGATGGAGGAATGGGATCAAGGGGAAGCAATGGCCAAGTGGTATTAATATTCTGAAGATCGGTGTTTGAATCCCACCAAGACAGATGGTGGAATTTGAATTCAATTAAAAAAATCTGGAATTAAGGATCTAATGATAACCATGAATCCATTGTCAATTGTTGGAAAAACCCATCCGGCTCACTAATGTCCTTTAGGGAAGGAAACTGCCATCCTTACCTGGTCTGGTCTGCATGTGACTCCAGACCCACAGCAATGTGGTTGACTCTGAACTGCCCTCTGGGTAATTAGGGATGGACAATAACTGCTGCATGGTCAGCGATATCCTCATCCTATTATGAATAAAATAAAAGTTCAGGCTCAACACACAGAGAACTTTCTGGAACCAAGAGAGCAGAGAGATTCAAGGCCTCATTAAAAGGCAGAGAGCCAGCCCTAGCTGATATCAACAGAATGAAATAAATCAGCAGAGAATCTTCCCGGAAATGAGCGTTGATGAGAGCTCGGAGATACACAGGGCGTTTCTCTGGGACTGAGCTCTGACATTTCGATGAAGTCAGTGCCCTGAATCACAGCCAGTGCCCGAATGAAGGGTGAACAGTTCTGTGGGCAGCTTCGCTTATCCCTCAGGGGCTTGTTACTGTTCTATTTACAGCTGAGAATGATCTTCCTGCCCCTCTATCACAGACTTATTGCTCCATTAGCTGTGGGGCCCAGCACAGTCCCAGGATTACCTTGCTCACTGTGAATATCTGGTCAGCTCATTACTCTCCTCTATTAATTCAACAATCTACACAAATTCAAACTGTTAACACTGAAAGGAAGAATTAGAGTGACTGCCTCAAATTGCCTCCAGCACGTGTTAAAACCAACAAATTGCATTGATGTAGCACCTTTCACACTCAGTGGTGATTCACAGGAGCATATTGGGATAAACTGTCCTTGAGCCACATTTGTAGACATTAAGGCATGTGACCAAGAGATCAGTCAATGAGGGAGGTGTTAAGAAATATTTTAAAAGAGGGAAGAGGGAGAGGGAGAGATTTGTTTCAGGAGGGAATCCAAATCTTACAGCCCAGGTTCCCGCTGTACAGCCAACAAAGGTGGACCAATGGGAATTGGAGAAGAGCAAGACTCCAGAACTTGAGGAGTCCTGATATCTCATTGGGTTGGGGTGTTGGATGATGATCTCGTGATAAGGAGGGATGTAGCACCTGGAGGATGTTACAGAGACAGGGAGGAGTGTCAGGCTACGGGGTATTGCAGAGATAGGTTTGTCTTAAGGCTTGAGGATGTTCTTCAGTCACACTTCGCTAAAGCCAATGCTTCTGCAATGACCATCAATGGTGCCCCAGAATCACTCATGGACAGATCAGACTGTCATTAAAATGTGTATTTTTGAAAGGAGGGAATATTGTCAAGAGATGACTGTGTCTGTATATTCAGTAGCTGTCTGGGCAGGAGCCCTGAATACATGTTCTGGAAGCATTAAGGAAGCTTCACAGAGAGAAATTCAACTTCTCCAAATTGGTCTGTAATCTCCTCAGAGTATCTCAGAACGTGAACATGAAGAGAGAAAAGACAGCCAATACCTTGTCCATGTCATCTCCTTTCAAAGACATGTTAGGGCAGTGGTTAAGTATAAGATTTAACCCTGGTTTTGGTTGTCTCTTTGGCTTTAGTATTCAAGTTCTAGCCTTGGCCTAAGCATTAACTTGCTGTGAAAGTCACAGTCAAAGAATGGCCCACAGGGCAGCCCTGCATTGCAGGTGAAGGAAACTCTCGTTCAGGTTCAATGCCAGTCGGCAAGTGAGTCATAACAAACCACAACAAGAATTTTCATCAAAATTGCAAAGCTAGATACCTCTGTATCGATTTCTCCATTCTCAATGTTCCACAATCTCCTGTTCACAAATGCCCCAGAGACTTGCTGTAACTTTTATCAACTCATTTCTACTCCATGTCCATCGAATCCCTACAGTGTGGAAACAGGCCATTCGGCCTATCAAGTTCTCAACCACCCTCCAAAGAGCATCTGACCCAGACACACCCCCTAACCCTATCCTTGCAACCCTGCATTTCCCATGGCTAATCTGCCTAGCTCGCTCATCTGTTGACACCATGGCCAATCCACCTGACCAGGACTGTGGGAGCAAACCAGAGCTCCTGGATGAAACCAGCATGGACCCAAGGAGAACGTGCAAACTCTATACAGTCACCCAAAAGTGGAATTGAAGCCACATCCCTGGTGCTGAGAGGCAGCAATGCTAATCACTGAACCACTGTACCACCCCATGTTGTGTTACTATTTCCTCAGGTGTTTAGGAACAAATCAGCTCACACTTTCATTCAGTCACTAAAGCCTGGTTCAAATGGTTCCTTTTACAACATGAATTCATTTGCCCTGGGAGATAGGAACCCAGAAAGGGAGGGGATGCTTTTGAATAAAACTTGTTGTGACCAAGCGAGGAGGCAGGTTGAGTGAAGAAGGGACAGCCTATGGATCCCTCCTCACCCAGGCACTCGATAACCTGGGACATTTCATCAGGAACGGAAACAATATTGGGTTCAGCCCCCACAGGGCCAGATCTGAACCCTTCATTACAACAGCTTGTCTGTATTGATCTGAACTCCTGAGCTTTACGCAGAGCTGCTGGATATAGGAATCTGGGAGTTTAATGTAATATCAAAATGTTGTGATGTCTGAGGCTAAGGAATAAATGGCTCAAGCTGCAGTTGATTGGTTTATTAAATTCTGGACAATTGCTGTGGTAACAACACAGATACTGTAAAGATGTAATGTGCCTCTGAATCGATCAAAGCAGGAAGAACATTAAGGAAATGAGATGGTTCTGTACAATTTATTGAGTCATCGAATCTTACAGCCCAGAAAGAGACCACTCTGCCCATACGTGCTATCCTGGCTCTTTCAAATTAGAGAAAGACAGAGATCTGGATTGGTTGTGGGGCTGGGACAGAGACAGGGCGGGTGAGGACACACAGAGGGCTCTGTAAAACAGGAAGAGAAATTTAAACTGGATGCTTGCCCCCTCTGGATCATTTCTTGATTCCATTCAATCTATCTCCATCTGATTACTGTGTCTCCTGCCTCTGTGACCATTGTCTCATTATTGACATGATCAAAAGCCCCTGATGATATTTGTTCCCGGAGAAAGTGGAGAAGCTGGGATTGTTCCACATAGAGGTGAAAAAGTGAAAGAGAGATTTAATCCAGGGTTATAATTGTTTGATTGATAATGTCGCTGTTGTAATTATTATAAATCAATCCTGCCTCTGTGCTCCCTGATTCCAAAATTTTTTATCCTGTACAAAAACCTTTCCTGTGGCCCTTTATCAAATTCCTTTTGAACATTCAAATCTCCCACATCCATCTGCTCCCCTGTCTCTAGCTTGTTACACAGTCCAAAAACTCCAATCGATTTGACAAACACCATTTCCCTTTTATAAATCTGTGCTGTCTCTGCCCGATCACACTCTGATTATGAAACATAAAAGATGATTGACTTGAGACTCCTGCCATCTCTGTGTCAGAGGGGCACCTGCAGGAGATGAAATTGAGATCTATGGGCTGAACAACTCTCTGAAATGCCAAGTGCTTCTCAGAGGAAATGCTGAATGATCCATTTCATTGACTCCTTATTTCAGTGTCTCCTTATTCAATGATGACGAGGAGCTGCTGGAGTCCCCCTGAGGCAGTGACAAGGTAGCAATGAAAGAGGAAGTGGAGGCTAATCGAAGGCAATGAGAACAAAGTGTCTTTTAACGTTGAAGTTTTTGAAAGTGCTGCCTGTGTCTGGGATGTGGCCGGATGTGACAGGATTATTCCAGGAATGATGAGGACATGAGCTCCCAATGACTGCTGTCTGTCCTGTGAGTTCCTGCAATCCAGCACAAGAAGATATCAGCTTTATTCCTCCCCTATATCTCGAGCTCTGTTCATTCAGGAACCCTGTCAGGTGGTAATAGCTAAAAGAGAGCGAAAGAGAAAAAGACTGTTACTTGCTGAGAGAGTTTCCTCAGCCCTCAGCCTCCAATAAGTCTGGGAAATACAGCAGCATGTGGGAACAGACCTGGAAATAGGAATGTTAGCAAACAGCTTCCAGGGAAATGATAGCACAGAGCAGGATCAATCGGCCTAGTGGTCCCATTTTCTGACAGTGGGAGGTTCTGAAGTGAGGGTTAGCAGCAGCTTTTAGGGCAGATCAGTCCCTGCGCAATGTTCCAGTTCATTTAGGCAGGAAGGGTCACTGGATCCAAAATGTTGCTTTTCCGGCAACTTCTGTTTTTGTATCAGGGAGTAGAATCTCATCTGGAGTCAATCTGCCTCCCAGTGCTGACAAACCCTGACCAGACTGTCCCTGTGTCTGTTCCATTCTCAAACTCAGCTTCTTGGTTGTAATTGTAGTGATTGAAGATTGCTCTTCCCTGGGCAGACCACAATGTCCAAACACAGGACTTCTTTATCGGCCTCTTTATTTCTCCCTCTTCATTTCGGATCTGATCGGGTTCCAGCAGGAAACCTTTCTCTTCAATGACAATAGCAGCTTTCAAGGTTATCCCTGGGACCAATTCATGGAAAACTCATGTTCCGACTATTCTTCAAACAGAGCGAGATTGAATGTCAGCCTGTGGGCTTTGTGTTTCAGGTGACAGGCTATTTCTATTTCTATTCAATATATAACCGTTCTCACCCAGAGAGGAGGGGACCAGACTCTGAGCTGATGGAATTGTTGACTATGCAGGATCTGCTGAACATAGAGATATGAATCCACTGTCCCCTCAATCTTGAGTAGTTGCCCCTAACCAGGAAATAAAAATGATCCCAAGAAGTGAGGAAAGGGAAATAATCCTGGATTAATTGCCAGCCCAAATGGGAGGGGCAACTACTCAGGATTGAGGGGACAGTGGATTCATGTCTCTATGTTCAGGAGATCCTGCATAGTCAACAATTCCATCAGCTCAGAGTCTGGTCCCCTCCTCTCTGGGTGAGAACGGTTATATATTGAATCATCCACAGTCTATGAAATTGTAGAATTAATCCACACTGCACTCGCCTAACCCCATTGTCCACGCCATGTCCCACCCTCACCGTAAAGATATTACTATCTGTGAAATTTCACAGTCCCTGAAACTCTACTGCTTATGTCTCGGAGAGATCACTAAACTGTTGTTTAACACCAGAATGGAGAAAGTTATTCTCTAAAGCATTATAGCCTGTCAGTAACATCATCCCCACCCGGAAGCAATGGTCTAGTGGTATTACAGCTAGACTATTAATCCAGAAACTCAGCTCATGTTCTGGAGACCCAGGGTTGAATCTCACCACGGTAAATAACTCCATCCACTCTTCTTTTCATTTCATTTTACATTTTTTTCTCTCTTTTCTCGTTCTTTAATTTTTTTTCACTTTTGTTTTACTTACATCTTCTTGAAGAGCTCAGCTGCAGCAGTGACATGGTGGTGAGTGGTCCCAGTGCGAACTCATACAGTCAGAGAGTTTACAGCACATAAACAGATCCTTCAATCCAACTTGTCCACACCGACCAGATATCCTGAATTGATCCAATCCCATTTGCCAGCATTTGGCCCATATCCCTCTAATCCTTTCCAATTCATATACCCATCCAGATGCTTTTCAAAAGTTGTAATTGTACCAGCCTCCACCACTTCCTCTGGCAGCTCATTCCATACACGCACCACCCTCTGTGTGGTCCCTTTCCCCTCTCACTTGAAACCTATGCCCCTTTAGTTTGGAAGCCCCTACCCTCGGAAAAAGACCTTAGCTATTCACCCTATCCATGTCCCTCATGTTTTTATAAACATCTACAAGGTCACCTCACAAACTCCAATCCTCCAGGGAAAATAGCCCCAGACTATTCAGTCTCACCCTATAGCTCAAACCCTCCAAACTCCCTCCAAATCTTTTCTGCACTGTTTTAAGTTTAACAACATCTTTCTTATAGGAGGGAGACCGGCATTGAACACAGTATTCCAAAAGTAGCTGAACCAATGCCACAGGACCTGTCAACTCCTACACTTAATGCACTGACCAATGAAGGCAAGCATACCAAACACCTTCTTCATTACCCTATCTACCAGCCACTCCACTTTTAAGGAACTATGAACCTTCACTCCAATGTCTCGTTGTTCAGCAACGCTGTAAAGTGATGGAAGATTTCATCAACAGTGCTAGCAAGCAGCATCTGCTCAGAAATAACCTGCTCAGTGATGCCCAGTTTGGGTTCTGCCAGGGATACTCAGCTCCTGATCTCATTATAGTCTTCATTCAAACATGGACAAAAGAGCTGAATTCCAGAGGTGAGGTGAGAGTGATGCCCTTGACATCAAGGCTGCATTCGACTGAGTGTAGCTTCAAAGAGCCCTAGCAAAACTGGAATCAATGGGTATCGGGGGCAAACTCTGTGCTGGTTGGAGTCATACCTGACACATAGGAAGATGGTCGTGGTTGTGGGAGGTCAATCATCTCAGCTCCAGGACATCTCTGCAGGAGTTCCTCAGGGTAGTGTCCCAGGCCCAACCATCTTCAGCTGCTTCATCAATGACCTTCCCTCCATCATAAGATCAAAAGTGGGAATGTTCGCCAATGATTGCACAATGTTCAGCACCATTTGTAATTCCTCAGATACTGAAGCAGTCCGTGTTCACATGCAACTAGATCTGGACAATATCCAGGCTTAGGCTGACAAGTGGCAAGTGAGATTCACGCCACACAAATGCCAGGCTATGACCATCACCAATAAGAGACAATCTAACCACTGCCCCTTTACATTCAATGGTGTCACCATCACTGAATCCCCCACTATCAACATCCTGGGGGTTACCATTGACCAGAAGCTCAACTGGACTCACCACATAAACACAGTGGCTACAAGAGCAGGTCAGAAGCTGGGAATACTGTGGCAAGTAACTCACCTCCTGACTCACCAAAGCCTGTCCGCTATCTACAAGGCACAAGTCAGGAGTGCGATGGAATACTCCCCACTTGCCTGGATGGGTGCAGCCCCAACAACACTCAAGAAGCTTGACATCATCCAGGACAAAGCAGCCTGCTTGATTGGCACCACATCCACAAGCATCCACTCCCTCCACCACCGACGCTCAGCAGCAGCAGTGTGTACTATCTACAAGATGCACTACAGAAATTCACCAAAGATCCTCAGACAGCACCTTCCAAACCCATGACCACTTCCATCTAAAAGGACAAGGGCATCAGATATATGGGAACACCACCACCTCCAAGTGCCCCTCCAAGTCACTGACCATTCTGACTTGGAAATATATTGCTGTTTTTCACTGTCGCTGGGTCAAAATCCTGGAATTCCCTCCCTAATAGCATTGTGGGTCAACCCACAGCAGGAGGACTGCAGCGGTTCAAGAAGGCAGTTCACCACCACCTTCTCAAGGGCAACTAGGGATGAGCAAGAAATGCTGGCCAGCCAGAAATGCCCATATCCCACAAAATGAATAGAAAAGAAAAACTCCCCAGGGCCTTGCCATTAAGTGTATAAGTCCTGCCCTGATTTGCTTTTCCTAAAATGCAGCACCTCACATTTATCTAAATTAATCTCCATCTGCCATTCCTTGGCCCATTGGCTCATCTGATCAAGGTCTCGTCGGACTCTGAGGTAACACTCCTGGCTGCCCACGACTCCACCAATTTTGGTGTCATATGCAAATTTACTAACCATACCTTGTAGGTTCACATCCAAATCACTGATCAATGTGGCATACCACTGGACACATACCTCCAGTCCAAAAATCAACCCACCACCACTGCCCTCTCTCTCCTACCAACTTGCTGAGTGGGCCCAGTGCAGGCTTATAGAGGCAGCACTGGACAGAGATTGAGTTCCCAGTGGCGTCTGTGTCCAACACAGATTCACGGCAGTGGCAGTGTTGAGTTTGGGCTGGTGCGGTAGCCAGCAGCATTGGTGATGACTACATTGGCAAGGTCCCACAGGGAATCATATTGCTGAGGGCATCGGTGGAGGCGAAATGCTGCTGAAAAGTTGGCGACTTGCATTCCAATGGTGTGCGGTGAAGGGGACTCGTGCCTGGCCACCAGGCCTATGGCCCATGACGGAACACTTAACAAGAAGGTCTGTAAGGTTAAACATTTTTTCTTTATTTCTTCAGTTTTCTGCTGTTATATTCTATATTTTGGTTTATTTTCTGTGTTTTAAGATGGCACAGGAGAGTTGCAACACCATACAATATTTTTCACTCTGTTTTGTAACAAAATACACATGACAATAAATAAATCAAATAAATCAAACCCCTCTCCTCCCTCTCCTCCTTACTTTCTCCACCTTCCTGAATGGCTTCTCTTTCAGACAGACTGCCCCAGGATGAGGACAGATTGAATGTGGTTTTATCGGCTCTTTATTGTCCAGCCATCGACGCTGTAGCTGAAGTGATGTTGCTGGAGATATCTGGGAAACGTCAATTTTGATCTTCACTCTATCTTCGCTGTAACGTTGCGATCGATGCACTGAGCTCTCTCTGTCTTTCGATTTCAATACAACCCACTCCTCAAACATCTAGCTCTTGTCAAAATTTCACAGCCAAGTGATTCCCCTCTTTCTGTTTGTCCCTGTGAAGACACCATCCAATGTAAGGTATGCAGGGAAGTTTGATCGTCGAGTAGGATGATAGGTCGGCACAACATCGTGGGCTGAAGGGCCTGTACTGTGCTGTACTGTTCTATGTTTTATGTTTTACAGCCTCAAAACCTCGAGCTTTCAAACAGCAATCAGTTACCCTCAAGATTCCCAATTCGTACCAAATGCCTTTGAACCAACAGCCCTCTGCATTTATTTATCACCTTTAAGGCAATGAGACCTCTCCAACTGCTCTGGGGGAGAGTGATCAGACCAAGTGGTTCTGGGAGATATTAGGACAAGAGACTGAAAGTTTTGTTAAAGGGGGAGGTTTGAAAGAGGAACTTTAATCAGGCAGAGAGTCTTGGGAATGGAGCTAAATGGCTTCTTTTTAGTGCTGTTGGACTCTCTGTTTTGAGACTGATGGGGCCAATGATCAGGACATTGAGGAGAGCTCCCTGCTCCTGTTTGAGGCCCTGCAATGGGATGGATCCCCTCACCCTGAAGGGGCAGATGAAGCCTCAGTCTCACATCTGTGACAGTGTGGCCTCCCCTCAGTACTCCTGCTATAGAGTCAGAGAGGGACAGGCATCCACAGCACAGGACATGTCCCTTCGGCCCTCACTGGTGAGCTCCTGCTGTTAGGTATGATTTTTATACTCAACCTGGGCTAGGCTTTGAAATGGGAAATGTTGGAGGCACAGGCCAGAATGCTGCCCATTGGGCCTCCAGCTAACTCTCAGGCCCAGTGTCTCCACATAACGCTGTCCCCTTCTCAATTCTTACTGGTTGGTAAGTCTCGAGTGGACAGAGCCCAATGCAGATTGTTTGTTTCCTTGTTTTATTCTCACCTTTTGCTCTCTCTCTCTTTCATTTCTTCCTGTCTTTTCTCTCATTCTCACTCACTTTCCCCTTCCTTGATTTTTCTTTCCCCCATTTAGTTCCTCCTGTAGTCCCTGACGTCCCCACTGATGGATCAAATCGATCCATGTCCGTATCTTCAGAAAGGTGTGAAATTGTCAGTGAGATTCCCACTGCATTAAGTGACAGTAATGTATGGGAGAAAGGGCTGCATTTTGTTTTATACTGACTCCTGCTCATATCCAAACACTGAATCAACATTTGAAGATTGCCTCTGGGGCAGCTTGGGATGTTTGAAAAGACAGAACAATCTGATTTGCTGCTGAGAAATAGGTCTTTTTTTATTGCACTTTCAGTGATTTTCTGGAAATGATCAGAATGTGAGCTACTCAGCTGGAGAAATATTTGTTTAACTGGAATGTGAAGTGAGGTGGGGATAATTCACTCTGACAGATTTGCAATGTAATTTGTCTTCACACAGAGTGTGGGGAATCTCAGAAGCCCCCTGTCTCAGATTGTTCCCTCATTCTCCTGTTTCTCCCGCCCTTCCTCACAATGCCGTTGTTATTATCCTGGATGAGACACCAATTCCATGTTTAGGGATCGGGAATAATCTTTAAAGTAAACAGAGTGAGTTCCAGGGAAGTTACTGAGAGAACAAAGTCTCAAAGTTCCACAGTTTTTCATTAACGAATGTTACAACCAGTGTCCAGACAGATTCCCAATCAGCTCAGGTTCAGGACAGGATACTCAACATTGTTAAACTCCTGGGTGAGCAGGTAAGCTTGTTCCTTTTAGTTCCTCACCTTCCCCTCACTTATTGAAATGGAATTATTTTAAAAATGTCCCTCCCTGCTAGGTCTCCTTTCTCCCAGATTAAATTACATTATATTTTAAAAGAAACCAATTAAACCTAGTGTTCTTGAGTTCACAGAATATTGAGTTGATTAGTTCCTAAACATACGAAATAATAACA
This sequence comes from Rhincodon typus, assembly GCF_021869965.1. Lineage (NCBI taxonomy): Eukaryota > Metazoa > Chordata > Chondrichthyes > Orectolobiformes > Rhincodontidae > Rhincodon > Rhincodon typus. The sequence continues at coordinate 79,990,438 of NC_063341.1, forward strand.
AATTACAACTTAACACAGTTTAGGAATGAGAAAGGAGTCAAAAAGAAAGATAAAAATGAAAACAGACCAATCTCTGAGCTGTTTGTAAGTGTCAATAGGAGACTGTTGTGGAGGTTACAGAGGATTATCTTGTTAGCTTTAAGGCCAGCACTTGAGCAGCCTGGTTTGGACCTCTCAGATCACAGGCTGATTGAAATACTTTCATCTTGTGTCCTTTTGACAGGACCTGGTGGCAACACTCAGAGTAAGTGAGCTTTAATTTTCATGTCTTTAGTGCAGAACAGTTCTGTTTAATGCCTGTTCCCAAGCTGTGACCTTTCCAGAACATTACTGCACACAACAGTACATCAGGTCATGAACAAACACATCTTTGTCATCTCAAACTCCAATTTAGGGTTTTGGGGATATGGGTATGAAACACACCATCACAGATGGTGAAACAGGAATTTTATTAAAAGAAGGAATTAAAACGAGTGAGTATCATTGTCTCAAATTCCACGTGTCATCCGCTGAAATTCTGCTTTTCCAGAGTCATCTGCTCCACAGGAGGAAGTGCAAGATCCAAGGGAGCTGCCAATGTCCAACGTCCATCCCTCTCCCTGGGAACGGGAAAGAATCTGAAAGAAAGCAAGAGATAGAGAGAAAGATTCCTTTCCTCACAGGATCGTTTGGCCATCTCCATTCTAAAGGAGGTAGGCAGGTTGTGAATGGTGATTCTAACCCATTCTCATGTCTGGTTAAGGCTGGTGGAACATTGGTCTTTACCTCAGAGTCGGGAATACAAAGGGCAGCAAACATGTTCCCCACAAACATGGTCAAGGGAACGAGGTTCAGTTTTGGACCCTGCTCGTGATGGAGAAAATGAAGTTGCATGGGGTCCAGGGATAACTAGCTAGATGGATAGAGAACTGGCTGGGCAACAGGAGACAGAGAGTTGTAGTGGAAGGGAGTTTCTCAAAATGGAGAACTGTGACCAGTGGTGTTCCACAGGGATCCGTGTTGGGACCACTGTTGTTTGTGATATACATAAATGATCTGGAGGAAGGTATAGATGGTCTGATTAGCAAGTTTGCAGATGACACTAAGATTGGTGGAGTGGCAGATAGTGAAGGGGACTGTCGGAGAATGCAGCAGAATATAAATAGATTGGAGAGTTGGGCACAGAAATGGCAGATGGAGTTCAATCCAGGCAAATGCGAAGTGAAGCATTTTGGAAGATCCAATTCAAGAGCGAACTATATGGCAAATGGAAAAGCCCTGGGGAAAATTGATGCACAGAGAGATCTGGGTGTTCAGGTCCATTGCACCCTGAAGGTGGCAACGCAGGTCGATAGAGTGGTCAAGAAGGCATACGGCATGCTTTCATTCATCGGACGGGGTATTGAGTACAAGAGTTGGCAGGTCATGTTGCAGTTGTATAGGACTTTGGTTCGACCACATTTGGAATACTGCATACAGTTCTGGTCGCCACATTACCAAAAGGATGTGGATGCTTTGGAGAGGGTGCAGAGGAGGTTCACCAGGATGTTGCCTGGTATGGAGGGCGCTAGCTATGAAGAGAGGTTGAGTAGATTAGGATTATTTACATTAGAAAGACGGAGGTTGAGGGGGAACCTGATTGAGGTCTACAAAATCATGAGAGGTATAGACAGGGTGGATAGCAAGAAGCTTTTTTCCCAGAGTTGGGGACTCAATTACTAGGGGTCACGATTTCAAGGTGAGAGGGGAAAAGTTTAAGGGAGATATGCGTGGAAAGTTCTTTACACAGAGGGTGGTGGGTGCCTGGAACGCGTTGCCAGCGGAGGTGGCAGAGGCGGGCACGATAGCGTAATTTAAGACGTATCTGGACAGATACATGAACGGGCAGGGAGCAGAGGGATACAGATCCTTGGAAAATAGGCAACAGGTTTAGATAGAGGATCTGGATCAGCGCAGGCTTGGAGGGCCGAAGGGCCTGTTCCTGTGCTGTAATTTTCTTTGTTTTTTGTTCTTTGTTCCTCAGGAAGGAGACTGGTCTCGAACAGGGCAGAGCAAATTCACCAGAATGATCCTGTAGAGGAAAGGGTTACATGATGAGGCCGGTTACACCAAACAGATTGTAATCCCCTGAATATTGAAGATTAAAGCGTGATCCCATGGAGATCTCTCAGACGATGGAAGGAGTTGATTGGATGAATGGAGAGAAGTGGGGGAGAGTCCAGAACAAGGAGCAGAACATTCTAATCCCAGCCAGGCCATTCAGGGAGGTGTCAGCAAACACTTCCCAACACAGTAGGGATTGGGGTCTGGAATGGTCTCCCTCAGGAAAGGTGTAGATTCTGAGGGATTAGTTGGGGCTTTCAGAGACTATGATGGGTGTGTTTTTGGGGCAAGGGGATATCAAGCAAAGCTAGGAAATGTTAATGAGATACAGATTAGCTGGCAATCTGAGGGAATGAGAGATTTTTGCAGAGAGTGGGTGGAACTCAGATTGAACACTCCTCAGTCTGAAACTCGGAGATTTTACCCCAAACATTTCCCAGGTTTTTGCCCACATTTCTCTCTTCTTAATGAAGTCAGTGACAGTTCCTCACTGGGAGCAGATACAGTGTGTGTCTATGTTTCTCAGACCTTATCAATTGCATTCAACTCTCTGTCTCTGTCGTGTGATGTGATTTGAGATGGTCATTACTGGCTTGGCTTCATCCTCACAGTCTCAGGGATCAGTGAAACCTCATCGACCAGCTGTGCAATCCCAGCGACACATTAACCTGTGAGTCACACATTCTCCCTACCTCCAGTCTGTACACCCTTCCCTATCTCTGTTACCTCCTCCAGTCCCTACATCCCTCCTTACCTCTGTAACCTCCTCCAGCCCCTACATCCCTCCCTACCTCTGTCACTTCCTCCAGCCCCTACACCCCTCCCTATCTCTGTAACCCCCTCCATTCCCCTACACCCCCTCCCTATCTCTGTAACCTCCTCCAACCCCTACACCCCCTCCCTATCTCTATCACCTCCTCCAACCCCTACACCCTTCCCTATCTCTATCACCTCCTCCAACCCGTACACCCCTCCCTATCTTTGTCACCTCCTCCAGCCTCTGCACCCCTCCCTATCTCTGTAACCTCCTCCAGCCCCTACATCCCCTCCCTATCACTGTCACCTCCTCCAGGTTCTCCATCCCTCTCTCTATTTCTCACTGACTCATTTTGCTGTGATGCACTTCCCTGTGGCCCTTGTCCGATTTTGAAGTGTGTGGAAGCTGCTATATAGATGCAGCTTGTTGTTTGCTTTCATTGGAACCCTGTCAGTTCAGTGTAAATGTGAAAAAAACCAATCAGTGCCCAGATGTCATCGATTCCGTACCCAATCCTCACGGAGGCCTTAATAAGCAGCAGTCAGAGAGCTGAAGGAGCAGAGAAAGACAGAACGTTACAGAGACAACCTTCTCCCAGTTCTCTCTCTCACACACACACACACAGAGCCGCGCTCTCTGTCTCTCTCTCACACACACACGGCTTGCATTATTTATTAATGCCCAAGGAAGGATTGAAGCAGGATCAAGGGGCATTGATGAAGGGAGACAGCCCGAGGGAGTGAGAGCCAGGGACAGTGCCGAGACAGACTTGTGGCAGAGTCACTCTGAGCTCTGAGAACCTTCAAACACAAGCCCCTCCGGACTTTCAGCCTTCCAGAGGCTCCCAGGGGCAACTGTCCTGTCGCTTATCCATGTCACCTCTTTCCCTCCCTCTCCGTTCCTAATGGATCTTTTGCAGGGAAACCAGGAGAACTCACGATTTCCAACACTGACTGAGAAGGAGCAGCAGGAGATCAAACTGTTCCATAGAGAAAGCCCAGGGAGTAATGATGGTAAGTCTAGCTGCTCACCCTTACTGCGTGAATCTCGGGCTGTTTCACTGTCCCTCGCTTTCTCTTTCACCACGTCTCTCTACTGCCTGTCTCTTTTATTCTCTCGCTTTCTGTTTCTCAGTCTCCATCTCTCTCTTTCCCTTCCTCACAGTCTCTCTCCCTCTGGCTATTACTCTGTATCTCTCATCTCTCTGTGTCTCAATTGTGTTCATTGCTGTTTCTCTTCATCTTCCAAATTCCATCTCTCTCTTTGTCTGCCTCTCTTTCTGTCCATCTGTGTATCACTCTCTGATTCTCACTCTCTCAACAAAAACAGAAGTTGCTGGAAAAGCTCAGCAGGTCTGGCAGCATCTGTGAAGATGAAAATTCGTGTTAATGTTTCGAGTCCGGTGACCCTTCCTCAGAACATCAGCATCAAGGACCCGAAATGTTAACTCAAATTTTTGTCTTCACAAATGCTGCTAGACCTCCTCAGCTTTTCCAGCAACTTTTGTTCCTGATTTACAGCATCAGCAGTTCTTTCGGTTTTTATTGAGTATTTAACTCACTCTCCACCTGCTTCTCTCTTACAGTCTCTCTCTCTCTCCCTCTCATTCTCTCTCTTTCCATCTCACTCTCCCTCTCTCTGTCTATCTGGTTCTGTCTCCATTTTGCCTCTCTGCCTCTTTCTCCCTCACACACTCTCTCACTGGCTCATATGAATTTGGGAAATTTGATTGTGGGACAGTCCCAGGAAGGCAGCATGGCCACATTTACAGCCAATGAAATACTTGCATGTTGTTGTCACAGCTTCAATGGAGAAACCCAGCTGCCAATTGTGCACAGGAAGCTCCCACAGACAGCAACGAGACAATGACCAAATGAAAGAAACCTCTCGATGTCACAGACAGAATGTATGTGTTCCCTTCACTATCCAGGTACAGCCTGCCTTTAGCTATTTGGGATTTATGAGGTATATGTTCACTTACTCCTGATGTGGATCCCAGTTCAATGTGGTCAGCAGCAAGCATCAGTAAGTTCTAAAATAAAGTTTATCGATAAACGTACAACAATTTATATTTATCTCATTTTCTGATTTATGATCTCCAGTCTCCTTTGAGGCAGGCCTGCAGTGGATTGGCTTGTTTCGATGCTTTGCAGTTGAAGTGAGGGTTTTGTAAAGTAAAGGGATTTCACAAGGTTGTGAGATCTCTCACAGTCGAATTTCTCGGAGGTTGGTCCTCAGCTGAACTTGAAGGTGGAGCAGTTTGTGGGCAGTATCTCTCTGCTGGAATCTCTCACTGTCAAGTCAATGTTAGTTCCCTTGTCTGGTTGAATTAATGGCAGATAATTTGGTCAATTTCTGGTGGAACTGTTTGCAAACAACTTCTGTTGGTTTTAAAAGGAGACAGAAAACATGGCAGTCCCTTATGACTTGTTTGCCAGTTCAAAGTCATTTTGCAAACAAAGAGGTTGTGTTTGTGGTGAATCCAATATTCTGTGCTGTGGTCCCTCACCTCCCAGGTTTCAGACGGTCAGTGTTATTGTTTCTGAATGACTCAGTCCATCTGATGGTCATTACACTTTCTGATTGGTCTCAGGGAAGGGCATTGACACACGTCAGTCTGGAATGTTCCTTTTGTTCCCTTTCATGACAGGGAACTGGTTTCAATCCACCAAAGACATCAGGGGACCCTCAAAAGGCTATCTTTACCAGCATTTTGTGTCCAGTTTTAACATAGAAAGTATTGACAAAAATCACATCATAAACTGGCACCTGGAACAGCACTGACATTATGGGCTGAATGGTCCCTTTCTTGAGGGAAATGAGGAAGCTGATTTCTGACAGTGCTTTGTGTTAAAATGTATTCATGAACCCCACACAACCAATCTCTCACACACTGTAACTTCTCGACAGAACGAATCACTGAGAAAGATGATTTACTGTTTATGATTTAAAGGGACAGATTCCCAGGAAGATTAACATCCCACTTAGAACATCATACACCATAGGTGCAGGAATTGGCCATTTGGCCCATCAAACATGCCCACCATTCAATAATCTCCTGGCTGATTGGCTGATTTGATGGCCTCATCTCCCTTTCCTGTCCCTTTGCATCCCTTCCCCCTGTACACTCCCAATAACCCTTGACTCCTCATTGATCAAAACTCTGTCTAACTTGGAATCTCTTGAATGATCCAGCCTGTGTGCTCTCTGGGGAAGAGAATTCCACAGAATTCCTCTTGCCAGATGTTGCTGTGATGAGCTGTGTCAGTGAGCTCCCTGCACAGATGTTCCAGATGTGTTTACTGAGTGGGATAATGATGTCTCCCTCAATGCCCAGTCTCACCTGATGCCTGGAAATGTGACTCCATCCTCATTCCCTGTGTGATGGAGCCAGAGGGAATGCTACAGGAGATGTCAGCCATTCCAGGTTCTCCCAGCACTGTATCCGAGAGTGAGGAAGTGAAATGTGTCTGTGTAACCCTCAGGCAGAGAGCCTGTCTCCACTTTCACAGCCACTGCTTCTGTTCGGTGATTGTGTCTGTGTCTCTCCCTCTCCTGGGAAATCTCACAGACTCTGTCCGAACGCTACATATTCTCCTCCTGTGAGTATCCTCACTGAGCCCTGAAGGGATGGAGAGAATCGAATGTCTCCAGGGTCTCTCTCAGATTCACCCTGAGAGGACGTTTCCACTCATGGGAGTGTCTACGACCAGACAGCACAGTCTCCGAATAAAAGGGCACCAATTTCAGACAGAGATGAGGAGGAATTTCTTCTCTCAGAGGGTTGTGAGTCTTTGGATCTCCTTGCCATAAGGAGCTGTGGGGCAGAGTCCTTGTGGATATTTAAGGCTGAGATTGAGATTCTTGATCAGTCGGGGAATCAAGGGTTATGGGGAAAGGGTGGGAAAGTTGATGTGGGGTTCGTTGGATTAGCCAATGATCCTACAGAATGATGGAGCAGGTTCAAGGGGCTGAACGGTCTTCTCCTATCGGTATTTCTGACAGTCCATTGGTCTGATGTTTGCTGGGAGTTAGCTATCTCAGTGATGGACTGGGGGGAAGGACAGTTACTGGGAAAGAGTTCATGGATCACGAGGGAATCATTCTTCTCAATCACAAGTGATGGGAATGAATTGGGACAGTCCGATTCTCAAACCCACACCTTGTGAAAATTCCCACTGAGGGCTGCACTTGGATTAACTTCCTCTTTCGCATCCATCGCGTGCCATTTCAGTAAAGCAACTGGAAAAGGAGGAGACCACTCTGTCCCTCAAGACTATTCTCTTGGAACACGGGGAGACTTACGCTATCTTCGAGTCTGTTCGATAGGAACAGGAGGAGACCACTCTGCCCCTTGAGCCTATTCCATCTTTCAATTGCCTTTCCTTCCAATTCCCCTCCTTTGTTCCAAATTCCTTGGTTTCCACTAACCTCAATCACTCTCAGCCTCGAAAGCTCCCAGTGACCTGCTGCACATGGAGCTCTTTCAGGGAGAGATAGAAGGAGCCAGATTTCCATGGCCCTTTCTGAACTGGCCTGCTTCCTGATATCCCCCCCAAACAGCCTCATGTTAATGTCAGTCCCCTGAAGGTGCTGCTCCCAATGTCCTGGGACCCTGTCCCCACTGCCCTCTACTCCCTTCGTCTCCAGATCACTCTCATTTGGGAGGTTTGTCTGTTTGGAGGTGTGCTGTATCCCAACGAATGAGGAGCTGGATTGAGAGAACTGTGTTCCTGGAGAAATACTGTTCAGCTCAGTCTCAGATGCAGTGGGATCTCCCTCAGAGGCAGCTGGATGGACAGATTGACTGACAGACAGCTTCGAATTCTGCGTCCTATCGATCAGGGAGATGTCCAGCTGTGTCCAATGGCCTGTTGAAGCTGCGAAACCTCATCTCCATGAAAGAGCTTTCACACAATCTCTCTGAAAGAGGAGCTCCCAGCCCTACAATCACACCAGGCCACTGGCTGAGAGCTGACGAGGGAATACTCTGCTCCTGACTGATGTCTCTTCAGTGCTCCCACACTCAGCACATGGGAGACACTGGGAATCCTTACTGACTTTCCAGCTCTCAGCTCATCATCTTCCCCAGCTCCTGATCATCTGTTTGATGATTCTCAGGCAGACAGAGAGAGCACATCGATCTGGAGGAGGAGGTGTCAGCTCCAAACCTGCTGAGAAATGGCTGCAGCTCCCTGGATATCAAAGGTTTCAAAGCACTTTCTACAAAAGTGGAGTCTATTAGGAATGTGCCAGTGCTAGGTCTTTCAGAAGAGCTCGCTGCTCATTTCCTGCCCTTTCCTGTTTATCATTTTCAAAGACTTTGGCTTTAGCACAGAAATATCCCATAGCAATGTGCTGGGGAAGTATTTGATTCTATCACCGATTGAGGGAGGAGTTTTGGCCAAGGCCCCAAGTCAAATCCCTGCCTCAGGTCAAACACTCCCATTGGATAATGGATGGTCACCTGACTGTCTGCTTCAGTGGAGAGGACATCCCATAATGCTCAGAGTCTGGGGTGTGGTTTGTGCTTGCAAGCTCCTGGCCTCTTGGGAACAGTATTCATGTGACCCAGTGAAACCCAACCTGTCCTATCCATGAGAGTCTCTCACTGCCAGCCCTTGATCCCATCCAGAGGGCAGGGTAAAGGGTCTCAGTTCCCAATGCCCCGCTCTCTCATCGGTCTGTAACTCCAAAGGCCCAGTCAGACAGGGAACAGGAACATCATCATCGCAATCTGGTTCCACAAACACTGATCTTTCATCCATTCAGACTCTGTCCCTGATGAAACCTCTCAGCATCTTAATGACTTGGGGCTGGTCAAAAAGAGCATGAAGGGCCACTCCTGCTGAAGTTATTACAGAGAAGAATATTGTGCTGCCAGCAACAGCTCAGGAGACAGCGTCGATCGATTTTGTATCTGAGTGGGATCAGGCTCTGTAATAACAGGAGTGACTTCCTCAGCTCTGACCCTCTGACAGTGCGGCACTCCCTCAATCCTAACCCTATCACAGTGAAGCACTCCCTCAGTACTGCATTGGCGCTATTGTCCTGGATGTGAAGCTCCGGTCTCTGGAGTGGGATTTGAATCCACAACCTGGTGGTTCTCAGTCAAGTCCCCTCCCCACTGTGCCACAGCTGATGACAATTCAGTGTTTGATTGGATGACTCTGTTCAATGACACTTTGGTAATGAAACAATCTCTGTCTCTCTGTCACAAAAGTGAGTTTGCTGTTGAAAGGAGATTTGCTGTCCCTGAAAGCATCAGCAGTTTGTAGGTTAGAGTCCACTGACTGGGAGAGAGTTGAGACAGAGTGAGAGATGCATCGAGCCCTTCACTCACTCACACTTTGTTTTGGCGAATGTGGACAGGACAGTGATGGAGAACATGGCTTTCTCCTCATTGGAAACAAATTGGATTTTGGCAACATTGGCTCGACAGGCAGATGGAATGATTGAAACTTTAATTTGGGTTAATTAGGGTGACAGAGCTCTGTGTTGCAGGATGTACTTTATCTTGTGGTTCAATACGAGGGAAATGAGCCGGGACTCGAAGGGAAGTAGAAATCGATGAGGAGTATTGAGTGATTGTGGGCTGATGTGGGTCATTGCAGATTGTGACAGTGATCTATATCTGGGAGAAACTCCTCGGTCATTGGCACAGAATGTCATCACTTTAGTTGAAAGATTGCTCTCTCTCTCTCTCAAAAAGGGTCAGAAATCACATGACACCAGGTTATAGTCCAACAGGTTTATTTGAAAGCACAAGCTTTTGGAGTCTTACTCCTTCTTCAGGTGTTAGTGAAAGAGGTAGCATCAGACATGGGATTTATAAGCAAAAGATCAAAGGGTCACACCACTCTTAAGGATGTACTAAACAAACCTACAAAGCTGTTAAATCTTGGATGTTTTACTTGTAAATTCTGTCTGATGCTCCCTCTCTCGTTAACATCTGAAGAAGGAGTAAGATTCTGAAAGCTTGTGATTTCAAATAAACCTGTTGGACTATAACCTGGTGTCGTGTGACTTCTGACCTTGTCCACCCCAGTCCAACACCGGCACCTCCCCATCATCTCTAAAAGGGAAGGAGGGATGTGAGCCCCTTTCGAAATGACAATTTAGATCCCAGCTGGAATATTCTGATCAATTCACAGAAACTAAAGTGTTCTGCATTGATGAGTTAGGATGGGGAGGCAGGAGGGTCAGTGATAAGAGGGAATTAGGGAAAGTGCCAGAGGGGAAACAAGGGGTATCTGACTGTGGCAGAGTTAGAGATAGTAGAAGCACAATGGGCTGAATGGCCTCCTGCTGGGCCATGTGATTGTGGGAGTCACTGCCTGCTGTTCTTCAATCATTCTCTTCTTCCTCATCCTCCCACTCATCTGTCTTCGTGTCATCTACAGGTGCGGAGGGTGAGTTCAGGGGAGGGGAGTAGAGAGACGGACCCAGACTGTGTGTTGCACTGACAGTGATTGAGCAGCTGTTGGAATGATCTATGTGTGGGTGATCTTTATTGCTGCTGCTGGCTCTCTCTAATTGATCTTCGCCAAAAACACACAAACAACATTGCAGCTTCAGAAATCAGGCTGAACAACACTGGCCTAGGCTTGAGCAGGGAATCGAAGAATCTACAGAGAGGGTGAGACGGAGAAAGCTGGGAGGAGGATGGTGTGAAGCAGAAACCCCAGCATGGAGCAGATGGGCCGAATGGCCAGTCTCTGCACTGGAACTTGTATGTGAAGAGCCAGTGTTGGAAACTGCCTGATTTCCATTTGCTGATTCAGGAGTGGGATGAATACATCACCTTCATTAACAATTAACCAGCATCTCCTGGGAATAATGATCAGGATGAAATAATTACAGGAATTCGATGAGGGGATAATTGTAGTTTATGGATTGCAGCCTGATCAATAAAACGCTCAGAAAACAGATTCTGCTCCTTCAGACTTTATTGCATAAATTAGTCAACTTCAGCCTCAGGGAATCTGAATGAATCTTGGTCCATGAATTTAATGCAGCTGTTGGCATTCAGTTCCAGAATTTTATCCAACAAGGTTTAAATATTATTTGATTTCATTTCTGTCATTCTTTAAACCTCAATAATAAATATTGTGGCACTTTTCCTGATGTCATTCTCCAGGCTCCATTAACCCAAAATCCCCCGATTCCCACTGGCAGCTGGATAGGAGCAGGTTTTCTGGTAAGGGACCAGTTAGAGAGCAGAGTTAGTGGGAGTTTGTTCCATTTCTTTCTTTCATTGTCAGCCTGTGAGCAGCACTGGCTGACCCTAATTACCCCTGAGGGGTGGGGGTGAGCTCCTGTCTTGAACCATGTGATGTACATTGACCCACAATGCACTTAGGGAGGCAATTCCAGAATTTTGACCCAGTGACAGTGAAGGAACAGCGATATATTTCCAAGTCTGGATGGTGAGTAGCTTGGAGGGGAACTTGCAGGGAGTGTTATTCCCATATATCTGCTGCCCTGGTCCTTTTTAGATGGGAAGTCATGTCTTTGGAAGGTGTTGTCTAAGGATCTTTGGTGAATTTCTGTAGTGCATCTGTAGGTAATACACATTGCTGCTACTGAGCGTCGGTGGTGGAGGGAGTGGATGCTTGTGGATGTGGTGCCAATCAAGCAGGCTGCTTTGTCCTGGATGATGTCAAGCTTCTTGAGTGCTGTTGGGGCTGCACCCATCCAGGCAAGTGGGGAGTATTCCATCACACTCCTGACTTGTGCCTTGTAGATGGTAAACAGGCTTTGAGGAGTCAGGAGGTGAGTTACTCACTGCAGTATTCCCAGCTTCTGACCTGCTCTTGTAGCCGCTGTGTTTATGTGGTGAGTCTAGTTGAGTTTCTGGTCAATGACAACACCTAGGAAGTCGATAGTGGGGGATTCAGTGATGGTAACATCATTGAATGTCAAGGGATGGTGGCTAGATTGTCTCTTATTTGTGATGGTCAGAAAGTAAAGAGGCATGGGATTCAGGGAAATTTGGTCAGAAAGTAAAGAGGCATGGGATTCAGGGAAATTTGGTCAGAAAATAAGGAGGCATGGGATTCAGGGAAATTTGGTCAGAAAATAAGGAGGCATGGGATTCAGGGAAATTTGGCTGTCTGGATACAGAATTCACTGTCTAATAGAAGACAGAGGATGGTAGTAAATGGAAAGTATTCAGCCTGGAGCTCAGTGACCAGTGGTGTGCTGCAGGGATCTGTTCTGGGACCTATGCTTTTTGTGATCCTTATAAATGACATGGATGAGGAAGTAGAAGGGTGGGTTAGTAAGTTTGCCGATGACATGAAGGTTGGTGGAGTTGTGGATAGCGTGGAGGGCTGTTGTAGGTTGCAATGGGAAATTGACAGGATGCAGAGCTGGGCAAGGAAATGGCAGATGGAACTCAACCCAGAAAAGTGTGAAGTGATTCATTTGGGAAGGTCGAATTTGAATGTAGAATACAGGGTTAATGGCAGGATTCTCGGCAGTGTGGAGGAACAGAGGGGTCTTGGGATCCACGTCCATAGATCCCTCAAAGTTGCGACCCAAGTTGATAGAGTAGTAAAGAAGGCGTATGGTGTGTTGGCTTTCATTGGCAGGGGAATTGAGTTTAAGAGCCGTGAGGTTATGTTGCAGCTCGATAAAACTCTGGTTAGACCACACTTGGAATATTGTGTTCAGTTCTGGTCACCTCATTATAGGAAAGATGTGGAAGCTTTAGAGAGGGTGCAGAGGAGACTTACCAGGATGCTGCCTGGACTGGAGGGCAGGTCTTATGAGGAAAGGTTGAGGGAGCTAGGCCTTTTCTCATTGGAGCGAAGAAGGATGAGAGGTGACTTGATAGAGGTGTACAAGATGATGAGAGGCATAGATAGAGTGGATAGTCAGAGGCTTTTTCCCAGGGCGGAAATGACTATTACTAGGGGACATAATTTTAAGGTGATTGGAGGAAGATACAGGGGAGATGTCAGAGGTAGGTTCTTTACTCAGGGAGTGGTGGGCATGTGGAATGCGCTGCCGGCAGTGGTAGTGGAGTTAGATACTTTAGAAACTTTTAAGCGACTCTTGGATAGGCACATGGAGGATAGTAAAATGTCGGGTAAGCAGGGTAGTTTGATCTTAGTAGGATAATCGGTTGGCACCACATCGTGGGCCAAAGGGCCTGTACTGTTCTATGTTCTATGGTCACAGCCTGGCATTTGTGTGGCGCAAATGTCATTTGCCACTTGTCAGCCCAAGCCTGGATATTGTTCAGATCTTGTTACATTTGAACACGGACTGCTTCAGTATCTGAGGAGTCACGAATGGTGCTGAACATTGTGCAATCCTCAGCGAACATCCCCACTTCTGACCTTATGATGGAGGGAAGGTCATTGATGAAGCAGCTGAAGATAGTTGGGCCTAAGACACTACCCGAAGGAACTCCTGCAGAAATGTCCTCGAGCTGAGATAATTGACCTCGAACAGCTACGACCATCTTCCTATGTGGCAGATATGACTCCAACCACCAGAGAGTTTGCCCCCTGATACCCATTGATTCCAGTTTTGCTAGGGTTCCTTGATATCAAGGGCTGTTACCCTCACCTCACCTCTGGAATTCAGCTCTTTTGTCCATGTTTGAACCAAGGCTGTAATGAGGTCAGGAGCTGAGTGGCCCTGGCAGAATCTGAACTGGGCATCACTGAGCAGGTTATTGCTGAGCAGGTGCTGCTTGATAGCACTGTTAGTGACACCTTCCATCACTTTACTGATGATCGAGAGGAGACTGATGGGGCAGTAATTGGCCAGGTTGGATTTGTCCTGCTTTTTGTGTACAGGACGTACTTGGGCAATTTTCCACATTGTTGCATAGATACCAGTGTTGTAACTGTACTGGAACAGTTTGGCTCGAAGGGCAGCAAGTTCTGGAGCACAAGTCCTCAGTACTATTGCCAGAATGTTGTCAGGGCCCATAGCCTTTGCAATATCCAGTGTCTCTAACCATTTCTTGATATCACGTGGAATGAATTGAATTGGGTGAAGACTGGTATCTATAACAAAAACAAAGTTGCTGGAAAAGCTCAGCAGGTCTGGCAGCATCTGTGGAGGAGAAAACAGAGTTAATGTTTCGGGTCCGGTGACCCTTCCTCAGACCCTTCCTCAGTTCTGCCAGACCTGCTGAGCTTTTCCAGCAACATTGTTTTTGTTTCTGATTTACAGCATCCGCAGTTCTTTTGGTTTTTACTGGTATCTGTAATGCTAGGGCTAACTGGAGGAGGCTGGATCATCCATTTGACACTTCTGGCTGAAGATTGCTGCTAAAGCTTCAGCTTTATCTTTTGCACTGATGTGCTGGGCTCTTCCATCATTGAGGATGGGGATATTTGTGGAGCATCCTCCTCCGGTGCATTGTTTAATTGTCCACCACCATTCACAACTGGATGCGGCAGGACTGCAGAGCTTAGATCTGATCCGTTGGTTGTGGGATCACTTATCTCTTTTTATCACTTGCTGCTTTTGCTGTTTGAAATGCAATAGTCCTGTTTAGTGGCTTCACCAGGTTGGTACCTCATCTTCAGGTATGCCTGGTGCTGCTCCTGGCATGCCCTCCTGCACTCTCCATTGAACCAGGGTTGATCCCCTGGCTTGATGGTAATGGTTGAGTGGGGGATATACCGGGCCATGAGGTTACAGATTGTGTTGGAGTACAATTCTGCTGCTGTTGATGGCCCACAGCACCTCATGGATGACCATCCTTGAGTTGCTAGATTGGTGCAAAGTCTGTCCTATTTAGCACGGTGGTAGTGCCACACAACACGATGGAGGTTGTTCTCCAATGTGAAGGCGAGACTTCGTCCCCATAAGGACTGTGCAATGGTCACTCTTACTGATACTGTCATGGACAGATACAACTGCAGCTGGCAGATTAGTAAGGATAAGGTCAAGTATGTTTTTCCCTCTTGTTGGTTCCCTCACCACCTGCCGCAGACCCAGTCTAGCAGCTGTGTCCTTTAGGACCCGACCAGCTCGATCAGTAGTACTGCTGCTGAGCCACTCTTGGTGGTGGGCATTGAAATCCCCCACCCAGAGTACATTTTCTGCCCTTGCCATCCTCAGTGTTTCCTCTAAATGTTGTTCAGCATGTAGGAATACTGGTTCATCAGCTGAGGGAGGACAGTATGTGGTAATCAGCAGGAGGTTTCCTTGCCCATGTTTAACCTGAAGCCATGAGACTTCATGGGGGTCCAGAGTCAATGTTGAGGACTCCTAGAGCAACACCCTCCCGACTGTATCCCGCTGTGCCGCCCCCTCCGCTGGGTCTGTCCTGCTGGTGGGACAGGACACACCCAGGGATGGTGATGGTGGTGTCTGGGACATTGTCTGTAAGGTATGATTCTGTGAGTATGACTATGTCAGGCTGTTGCTCTCCCAATGTTGGCACTAACCCCCAGATGTTAGTGAGGAGGACTTTGCAGGGTCCACAGGGCTGTTTCTGCCGTTGTCTTTTCCAGTACCGAGGTCGATGTTGGGTGATCCATCCGGTTTCATTTCTTTGAGAATTTGTAGTGATTGGTACAACTGAGTGGCTTGCTAGGCCATTTCAGAGGGCAATTGAGAGTCAACCACATTGCTGTGGGTCTGGAGTCACATGTAGGCCAGACCAGGTAAGGATGGCAGTTTCCTTCCCTGAAGGACATGAGTGAACCAGATGGCTTTTTTACGACAATCACTAGACTCTTAATTCCAGATTTATTTTCTGGAATTCAAGCTCCAGCATTTGCTATGGAGGGACTCAAACCCGAGTCCATAACAAATTAGCTGAGTTTCTGAATTAATAGTCTCGCGATAAAACCACAAGGTCATCACCTCCCCTGCCTTACTGTCAGAGGGTCAGCGCTGAGGGAGCGCCGCACTGTCAGAGGGTCAGCGCTGAGGGAGTGCTGCACTGTCTGAGGTACAAGCTTTCATGTGAATCCTGAAATGGAGACTTCACTTTGCTCTCAATTTGAAGCTAATCATCCCTTTACACAACTTTGTGAAGTGCAGGTAAGGTAATGTCTTGGCAAAAATTCTTCCCTCACCAACTTCATTCTCTGTTCATTACCACACAGCTGTCTGTGGGATCTTTCTGTGCATAGTGACTGGCAAGTTTTCTACATTACACCTGTAAAACTCACTAGGACGTGATTGGCTGTAGTGGACCATGGGACCTCCTGCGGATGTGATTGGTGCTTTCAAAATAAATAGCATTCTTGTTTGAATATAACGAATTGCTAGGAACAGCGAGGTGAATTTTTCATTAACAGACTCATTTAAACAGCACTGAACTTGATACCTTCAGCTCAGTCAACACACACTGTGTCTAACTAACAAACTGCCCTAAAACCATTCTGTGTGAAAGCCAGCAAGCAATGAAATTCAGAACAATCAGAAATCAAATCAAGTCTTTACTTCAGGGCAAAGGCTGGAAATTAGACATCTCACTGGAGAAAATCCCAGCAGCTTCAACAAAGGTATTGCCTCTAATGATACATGGGAATGGATAACCTGAGTGTTGACAGATTTTGAGCTCTTTCTATTCCTCTGGGGACTTGCTGAATCATTTGTAGGACACGCTCCAGTCAGGAAGACGGGGATGAATTGCACTGGATATGAATTGAGCTGAAACAGAATGTCCTCGACAAGAGAAGACCGTAAAATTTGAATTTGCATTGAAACTGGACTGGAACCAGACTGTTCACACCCAGTGCCTGGACAGCCCTTAATTCGCGGGTCAAACATCACCATCTCTCACTACAAGAACAACCTGGATTACTATATCACCTTTCATAGCTTCGATCCAATCCTGTTCCCCTCCATTGGCTGAATCTGATCTCAGACACTGTCTCCCATTGGCTGACTCTTACCCTTCTTCTGCCATTGGCTGAGGAAGTAAGTAGAGCAAAAGAGGATTTGAAGAATTACAGAGAGGAAGTTGTTTAAAAAGAAACTACAGAAATGCGGCTTTTTTGATCACTGCCTAATGAAATAACCTGCATTTCTATAGCACCTTGAAGAATTTCCGCAGGTTCCAAAGTGTTTCACAGTCAATTCAGTATTTCTGAGACAAACATAGAGCATTCTGGAGAAACACAGCAGGTCTGACAACCTGTGGGGAAAGAGAAACAGCTAAAGTTTCAGGTCTGGCTCAAAAGAAGGGTCACTGGACTTGAAACATTAATTCTGTTTCTCTCTCTCGATGCTGCCAGACCTGTTGAGTTTCTCCACCATTGGCTGTGCTTGTTTCCAGCATCCTTAGGATTTTGCTGAGAGCAGTTGTTTCCAGCTGTGTTTCTGCTGTAAGTGTGCAGCCCTTCAGCAGGACTGACTCTCATATTAACCTTTTCTTTTTACACTTCTCTGAAATCATCTGTTTACATATCTAACTTTTTAACTATCCTCAGCTCTTTGGGAATCAAGCATAATCGCCCAGCAAAGTGGATCCCCACTTTGTTTTTAAATTCAACACACATGGCCTCAGTTGAGGAGATTTCTGTAATGTCATTTTCCAGAATGTAATAATGATCAATATTGTGACACGACCTCTATATTTACCACTCACCATCCACCATCTTTCACACCTAAAGATTCCACCCCCTGTAATATTGAACTGCCGGTCCTATCCTTCCTTCAGCCATGTCTCTGTGATAACAATATCACATCACCACGTGTTAATCAACAGCATCACCCCCTCTGCCTCTCTCACAGACTCCTCGCATTAAAATAAACACCCACCCACCCAGCAATGCCCTTGTGAATTAACCTGATGGGATTCGCTCTGCCCTCCAGGCAGACCTCCAGGTACCTTCCTGTACCTCCTGTCTGTATCTCAATCCCCCGCCAATAACATTGATGCTGTGTGACCAGGAGAAAAGGTGTTGGAGCTTCCCCAGGATGGGAGGGCAGCCCAGAGATTTCAGGCGGGCATTTACTCAAATGTGAAAGGGGTAGTAAACTCGAAAGCTGTCCCAGGAGGGGGTGGAGGGAGAAGAAGAGTTGAGGAGGGAAGAGAGGGGGAATGGAGGAGAGAGAGAGGGGGGAGGAGAAAAGGGGGTGCAAGGACAGGTTAGGAGGAAAGAGCAGGGGCAGGGGAGGGGAGTGTTGAGGGAAGTAGGTAAGGATGAAAGGAAAGGGAAAAGACTGGGGAGATGGGTGGGAGCCTGGGGAAAGGACAATGGGGAGCATGTGGACTGTGTGCTGACTGAATCAGGGGTGTGTGAGGACTGGAAGGAAATTTTGTTGAGGTGTGTGTTGTTGGGAGGGAAGTGCGAGGACATCAGGAATGTTGGGTTTTTCAGCAGGGAGCTGCTGTCAGAGGGGCATCACAAAGCTGATGGTCTTGATAGATACATGAACGGGCAGGGAGCAGAGGGATACAGATCCTTGGAAAATAGGCGACAAGTTTAGATAGAGGATCTGGAACGGCACAGGCTTGGAAGGCCGAAGGGCCTGTTCCTGTGCTGTAATTTTCTTTGTTCTTTGTTCTTGTTCTTTTGTCTTCTATTGATTTTTCAGTTGCTGGTGCATGGTGCACACATTCCTGGGAGGCTGACCCCCTCAATGTGATGAGATTTACTTTCTGGGAATGTGGAGCTTGTTCTTCTCTCACTGTCCTTTGGCCCAGGTTGTGAATAACACAGCAATCAGATCCCATCCACACTCCTGGAGAAAATGAGCAAAGTGCTGTGGGAATGGGAGGAGAATGAAGTGAGTGCCAATCTCTGGATCAGGGAGAGGGGGATTTGGAAATATTCCTTCAGTCCAGAGCATGGTCCTCCTGAGAAATGTCATCACTGTAACAAATGAAACGATCAGGGCGAGGATGAGAAAAGGGGAAATGATTGGAGATTCAAGTGGAAACAATTCCAGTGCATTCAAAGTTAAAGATGTGATGTAAGGCATAGGGATAAATAATGACCCCTTCAGCGCAGACCCTCTGACAGTGTGGCTCTCCCTCAGTACTGACTCTCCGACAGTGCGGCACTCCCTCAGCACTGGGTGTAATCTGTGATTATCATCTTGAGTCTGTGAGGTGACTGTTCTGATTGTGTTTTTGTCAGTTTAACAATGAAGTGAATGTGGTTTGGAACCCTGCGCTCAGGGTCAGTCTCCACAGGAGAGTTTCCCTGAGATTGCTGATCCAGGTGTGTTTTGTAAACCCACATTAATTCAGATGAAGTGATTGAATGTGTGGAGTGAGGTTGTGATCACTCACTGAATCACGGTGAGTTTTTACAGGGAGTTTATGCGGGGAGATTCCTGCCCAGCTAACAGTGTTTCTACAAACCATCTGGGAGGTTTCTGAACTTTATCGACAGACTCTCAGTCAGTGAGAAGCTTAATCTTCTCTTCCATTGAACAGCTTTCTCAGTGATGTGTTTACAGAGTGTGGTCTGACATATTTGTGTTGTGACCACAAAGTGGATGTATTTGATCTCATGAACTACTGTCCTGCCTCATTTAGAGAGAGATCAGCTCACAACCAGCTGCAGGATAAGATTCAACACATCACCGCACAATGGGGGTTTGCCTTTTGCCCTTCACTGTTTTTCTCTGTTAATGGATTCTCTTTGTCAAAACGTGGCTGGAGGATAAACACTCAGACAGGAAGATGGGATTGTGATTCTCTACAATGTCAGATTAATGACTATGGGTAATGTCGAGGGAGATTAGGGAATATTTGACAGGACTCAGTTTTCGGTCAAGGCTCACAGTCATTCCCAGCTGTAAAAGAGTCAGTTTACATGGATTCAGACAAAATTATGACATTCTTCCTGCGGATAAAACAACTCGAGTCGTCAACACCTCATCCACTACCTTTGACATTCCCTCCCTCCGGCACCGACACACAGCAGCAGCAATGTGCTCCTTTTACAAGATGCACCACAGCAACTCACCAAGGATTCCTTCATCATCCACCTCCCATACTTACAGATCCCTCACTCCCAATGAGAGAAACACAGTGAGTAGATCCTTCCTTCCCAGTGAGAGACAGATAGTGAGCTGCCCCTTACTCTTAGCTCCCTCTGTCCTAACTAACCCTCTACCCAGCGTAATACATCACCCATGGCCCCATGTGCCCTTACTTTCTATTTTTAACCTTTTTGTAACCTTATCAAATTCCTTTTGGAAATCCCAATATCCCTACACTTACTGGTTCACCTTCATCCATCTGATGAGTTACATTTTTGAAAATATCTGACAACTTTATTACAGCTGATTGCTGTTTTGCCAAAATCTGTTGACTTAAAATCATAGAATTCCTGCAGCATGGGAACAGCCCACTGACTCAGCACCAACCCTCAGAAGAGCATTCCACTCTCTCCCTGTAACCCTGCATTCCCATGGTGGATCCACACATCCCTGGACACTATGGGCAATTTAGCATGGCCAATCCACATAATCTCCACATTTTAGGACTGTTGGAGAAAATCAGAGCACCCAGAGGAAGCCCACACAGACATGGGGACAATGTATAAACTCCACACAGTCACCAGAATCTGGGATTGAACCTGGGTCCCAGGCACTGTGAGGCAACAATGCTAACCACTGAGCCACCATGCCATATTGTGATTTTCTAACTACTCCATTATAGATTCTAGCATTTTCCTGATATCAGGCTAACTGTCTTGTCATTCCTGGTTTCTCTCACTCTCCATTATTTCTTGAATGTTGGTGTCACATTTGTTTGTTTCCAATCTGCTGGGAACATTCCAGAATCCAGGGAACGTCAGACAGTCATAGCCTGAGAACTCATAATCTCTGCAGCTGTCTCTTTCAAACCAGAGTGTCTCACCCTTCAGCTCCTGGAGATTTCCCCAATTTCAGTGCCTCCAACTTTCTCTGAGGGGTCTTTGTCTCTGATGATATCAATGACCTGAATTCTCCCATTTTTATCAGCTCCAGATTCCACTCTATTTCTGACTAATTTCTGTCTTCTGCCTTGACATAAAATATTTCTCTTGTGGAGAGAAATCAGAGTTAACAGTTGTTCTGAGAAGGGTCACTGAACCCGAAACATTAACTCTGATTTCACTCTGCAGAGGCTGCCAGACCTGTTCAGCTTTTCGAGCAATTTCTGTTTCTGTTTCAGATTTCCAGCATCCGCAGTTCTTTTGGTTTTTTAAAAACAAATTTTGTCAGTATCTGTTCCCCATTCCCCATGATAATTTCTGCCTTCTCTGTCTCTAAGGGACTGACGTTTACTCTGCTCATTTCTGTAAACTTGATCAAGCCCTTCCAATCTGTTTTTATCATCCTGGCTCGTTTAATCTCCTAATTCTGTATTGTCTCTTTTTATTAACTTTTGATGGCCCTTTGCTGGTTTATAAATCCCAATCCTCAGGCTGACTTCTGTTCCTTGCAACATTTACAAACCTCTTCTTTTAATCTAAAAGTATCCATCATTTCCGAAGTGAGTTATGGATGGGGTTTTCTTGCTATTTTGACTTTTACTGAAACGTATTTTTGTTGATGATTTTGAATTCTTTCTTTCAACATCTTTCACTGTTTATTTACTATTTTACATTTCAGTCTATTTTAACCAACCAATGTTTTCCAGCTCTCTCCTGATTCCTGTTTTGTTAACTTTGTTTAGTTTTAAAATTCTTAGTTGGAGAGTGGTTTTTCAGTTTCAAATTTAAAGTAGAATGTAATTGTTTATGAACTCTATTCCCTTGAGCATCTTTTACAAAGAGGTTACTGATTAAACATACCTCAATTCTTGTACAAAAATAAAACCAGAAGTTGCTGGAAAAGCTCAGCAGGCCTGTCAGCATCTGTAGGGAGAAATCAGAGTTAACATTTTGGGTCCAGTGACCCTTCCTCATAACTGATGCAATTGAAAATAATTGGTTGAACATAATATTATGCCTGAAATTTGTTGGAAATGCAGTCATGAGATTAGCTTCCAGAGAAACCTTTTGTAGTGATTGGAACCAGGTGGATCTAATTGATTATGAGATCCTTGATTGGGATTGCTACCCTGGGCCAATCAGGGAGCCCTGGCTGACCAATATAAACAGGAGATTCAGCATCTCCTCACTTCAGGGACTGACTGTGAGCTGGCTAGTCAGAGCCCATGTACTGTGCACATGATGTGGTGACGGGATACCAGCCTCTGTGCAGTTATTTCACCTTCACTAATCTGATTGGTCTTCTCTACATTATGATTAAATCCCCCATGGGTTTTAAATCACCTTTATTATAAGCACCAATTATTTCTTTTTTAATGTTCAGCCCATCAGAGTAATTATTGTTACAGGCCCTATACAGCATTTCAGACCTGCATTTTGAGCTTTGCTGTTTCTAATCTCCACCCAAACTGATCCAACTTCCAGATTTTTTGAGTCTTGATCCTTTCTCCCTACAGTTCCAAAGCTCCAAAACAATGCAACAGTTTATAAAACTGTTATTCCTGCTCCAAGAAATTGAGGAAATCAGCTCCAACACTGAAAAAACCCAACAAAAGGAGCACCTCTAACAGCCACAATTTTCTCTCATTCTCCATCTTGGATTACCCAGAATCCTGTACGGTTAGTAAGTTTACAGATAACACCAGAATTGTTGGTATGGTGGATAGCAAAGAAGGTTACCTCAAAGTACAATGGGACATTGGCCCAGCTGATCAATGGGCCAAGGAGTGGCAGATAAATGTGAGGTGCTACATTCTGGTAGAGCAAATCAGGACAGGATTTGTATGTTTAATGGTAAAGTCCTGGAGAGTGTTGCCAAACAAAGAGACCTTGGAGTGCAGGTTCATAGTTCCTTGAAAGTGGAGTTGTTGGTAGACAGCGTGGTGAAGAAAGTGTGTGGTATGCTTGCTTTTATTGGTCAGAGCATTGAGTGTTGGAGTTTAGAGGTCATGTTGCGGCTGTACAGAACATAGCCTCACCAATGTTTGCAATACTGTGCTCAATTCTGGTCTCCCTGCTACAGGAAGGATGTTGTGAAACTTGAAAGGGTTCAGAAAAGATGTACAAGGATGTTGCCAGAGTTAGAGAGTGTGGGATATATGGAGAGGCTGAACAGGCTGAGATTATTTTCCCCAGAGCATCGAAGGCTGAGGGGTAAACTCATAGAGGTTTATAAAATCACGAGGGGCATCCATAGCATGAATAGCCAAGGTCTTTTCCCCAGGGTGGGGGGAGTCCAAAACGAGATGGTATGGTCTCAGGTGTGAGGGGAAAGATTTAAAAGGGACCTAAGGAGCAACATTTATACACAGAGGGTGGTGTGTGTATGGAATGAGCAGCCAGAGGAGGTGCTGGAGGTTGGTACAATTACAATATTTAAAAGGTACCTGGATGGGTATATGAATAGAAAGGATTTAGCGGGATATGGGCCAAATGCTGGCAAATGGGACTAGATTAATTTAGGATATCTGGTCGGCCTGAATGAGTTGGACTGAAGGATCTATTTCTGTGCTGTACAGCTCTACGACTCTGTGACTCGACGGTTCTTAATTCATTCTTTACTTTCAAGGCTACACCTCCTCCTTCCTCATTCAGTCTGTCTTTCTGAGATGTTGTGTGGCCTGGGGCACGAATTTTCCAATCTTGATAACTTTCGAATGATGTCTCTGTATAAGTGATTTTTCTAGACCATTCTGCCCTGTTTTTGCTACTGTCCACTGTCTCATTCTGTTCTGTAATTCACTCCATGAGTCTTTCATTTCATTCTCACGATTCCTCGCATGGACCTTATTTGCTGACGTGCTATTACTGTCCATCTCTCGGTCTCTTCCTGTGCCAATCTGTTTGTCCAATCCACAGCCTGATTAGACGAGTCATCAAGATGAAATGATTAAGATGGGACTCTATTTCTCAATTAGCTCAGAGAATGTTATTGTCTCCTCAGCATGTGGGAGAGTGAAGCTTCATTGAAAGATTAAAAACTGAAATCCAATTCTCGCTGAAACACAAATCAATAGGAAAGGAGAAGGAGTTCAGGGCTGAGCAGAGTGAGTTTCTAAATGGAAATAAGGATCTAATTGAGCGACAGCTTCACGGTTTTCCGTCCAGGAACACAGCCGTTCCCAGTGGAACATATTCCCCACTCCTGATGATTGAGAAATGTTGGATTTCTTCAAAAGCCAGGTTGGGGAGTTGAAGCCGATTGGTCAGTTATCCAGTTGCAGGTGAGTTCCTGACTTGCTGGAACAACCAGTGATCTGGGATCCAGTCTGAGGATTACTGAATGATTCCCCACAGGCCCCAGGGGTGGGATTACTGTACGACAGGACTCTTTAATAAGCTGAAAAAGCAGAACCTATGGGAACATAGATTTAATCAAGAATGCTGCAGCTGTTCAGAGAATCGTACAGTGCAGAACGAGGCCATGCAGCCCATCTCATCTATGCTAGTTTGGAGACACAACGTCCAATTCTTCCTGCTGTTCCCCATAATCCTGGGCACCATTCCCTTTCATATTTTCAATTTCATTTGGAGTGAGGTGACAGGTTGGGAGGATAATTCAGGAACAGGAGAAGGCCATTCTGCCCCTCAAGCCTATTCCACCAGGAAATTAGATCAAAACTGACCTGTATGTCAGCCCCATTTCACAGGCCTTACTCCAAATACCTTTTAACATGCCCCAGCTGTGGCAGTAAATCTCACTCTGAGTCAGGAGCTCATCAGTTTCATGGTTCGAATGAAGATTTCAACTCAGACCCTGTCTGTCTTCTCATTTGAACAGGAAGGATCCCAGGGCAATGATAGGAAAAAGAGCCAGGCAAATTCATCCTAATATATTGATGAATATTCATCTCTCAATCAGCACAGAAACAGGCCCTTCAGCTCACCATGTCCATGCTGATCAACAAACACCAAACTATACTAATCCTGTTTTACCTGCACTTGATCCTTTGCCGACTATGTCCTGGCATTTTAACTGATTCAGATTTTTCTACTCCTCCTCATCCAGATATGTCTGGGATCTTGCTGTGTACAACTTGTTTGATGTGTTTCCTGCCGTTTAACAGGGACCATACTTCAAAAGTACCTCATGGGCTCTGAAATGCTTTGGGATGTCATGAGGGAGTGGAAGTTGCTATAGAAATGTAAATCTTTCCTTTCCATTTGAGTCCCTAATTCTCCAGGAAGCTTTTCCCTCAAAAAGTCTGAGATCAAATCCTTTCCATTTCCAGCACTTGCTGCAAACTTGCTCTGAATTAAATGGTTTCCATTCTCGGGTTTAGTTCCTCTGAGGATGAGAAAGTTCTTTGTAGACACAGAAAAAAAGCTCTCTCCTGTATCCTAACATGCTCAGATTACAGATTGCACGTTCCCATATGGTGACAGTTTAATACCTTGGTAATGGAGCGAACACAGATAGAAACATTATTACTGTAAATATTGCAGACACAGACTTTAACATACAAGATCATCAGAGGATTAGATAGGGTGGACAGTGGGAGCCTTTTTCCTCGGATGGTGATGGCTAGCACGAGGGGACATAGCTTTAAATTGAGGGGTGATAGATATAGGACAGATGTCAGAGGTAGGTTCTTTACTCAGAGAGTAGTAAGGGTGTGGAATGCCCCGCCTGCAAAAATAGTAGACTTGCCCACTTTAAGGGCATTTAAATGGTCATTGGATAAACATATGGATGATAATGGAATAGTTTAGGATAGATGGGCTTCAGATTGGTTTCACAGGTCGGCGCAACATCGAGGACCGAAGGCCCTGTACTGCGCTGTAATGTTCTATGTTCTATGTTAACATTTCTGTTAACATTAAGCTGCTAATTGACCCTCATGATCGATTTAGCCAGTGGCTGGGGTCAGGGTTCAGGGTCTTGTAAATGGGACCAACAAATGAGCCCAGTCTCAGTGAGTGGGTCACAAAAGTATCTTCACCCTTACACCCTCATATCACACACACAAACACACACACACACACACACACACACACACCCTCAAAGCCCCACACCCCCACATCACACCTACCCACACCCTGTCCCATACACCACACACTCTCACAGCCCCACACCCCCACATCACACCTACCCACACCCTCTCCCTTACACCACACACCCTCACAGCCCCACACCCACACACCACACACCTGCACACCCTCTCCCATACACCATACACCCTCACAGGCCCACACTCACACACCACAGCCACACACACCCTCTCCCATACACCATACACCCTCAGACCCACAACCCAACACCTAACCTACCCACACCCTCTCCCATACACCATACACCCCCACACCTCAACATCACACCCACATACACCCTCTCCCATACACCATACACCCTCACAGCCCCACACCCCCACACCCACACACCACACACACTCACAGCCCCACACCCCCACACCCCCACATCACACCCACACACACCCTCTCCCATACACCACACACCTTCACAGCCCCACACCGTACCCACACACACCCTCTCCCATACACCACACATCCTCACACCACAGCCACACACCCCCACACTCACATACCACACACCCCCACACCCCCACACCCCACACCACACCCACACACACCCTCTCCCATCCACCACACACCCTCACAGCCCCACACCTACACACCACACCCCCTCACACACCCACACCCTCACACACCCACACCCACAACGCGCGCACACACACACACACACACACACACACAAACACACACACACACGCCCCTTCACCCTCACTGCCACACCCACCCCCACCACGCACACACACCACTCTGTACACAAACCCCCACAACACACTCCCACACATACACACCCGTCCCACACCCCACCCCTCACATGCACACACACCTGCACATCAACCCCCATCCTCCATCCTACTCCCCTGGAGGAGGGGAGGTCACTACAGGTCAGGATTGGAAACGAGGAGACAGGATGACGGTCTTCTGGGAGATGATCCTGAGGTACAGTACGGGGTATGGGGAGTGACTGGGACAGATCAGGTTACACTTTTCACCTGGGTGGGGGGAAGATTGGGACTCAGGGACAGAAACTGAAATCAGAGCCAGGCCATCCAGCAGAGAAATGAGTAAATTGGTCATCATAGAAGTGATGTTTTGGAGTGAAACTCTCTGAGAGGGAGAGCGAAAGGCACTGGAGATTTATTAACTAATTGGGAGTGATAGATCCTGGTCAGTCAATTCAGATCAATCATGGCCGCATTGATTGGAGCAGGCTTGAGGGCCTGAATGGCCTCCTCCTATCGCAAGATGGATAGTGAGCCAGAGTTATGAATGTTCAATAGTTCTCACAAAAGGTGGGACAACACAAAACAGGCATGAAATCAAATGAAATGGAAGGCAGCATTAAGTGAACAGAATCTGACACACAGTCCTCAGGACGAGGAACAGAGATTGGAATGGAGATTTCTGTGAAAGAAGGAAGAGAAAGAATGGAGTGAAATCCTGGCAAAGGATCCCCAGCTCCAGTCGGTATTGGTCAGTTTATCATTTGTGCCAGGAATTGGATAGCTCCTGCGGGCAATATGTTGATAGGACAGGGACAAACAACAAGTTACATTTCTACAGCACCCTCATCACAGGAAATCAGCAGTGGTGGCATTACAGGAGCAGAAATCAGGCCCAAATTATCACCAAACCAAATTGGCAGGTGGTCAAAGGCTTGATGAAGAGGCAGGTTTTAAGAAGCATTTTAAAGGAGCATAGCAAGAGAGAGAGAGAGAGGGAGAGGCAGAGGGAGAGGGTGAGGTAGGCAATTCCAGAGCTCAGAGCTCAGGCAGCAAAAGACATGTCCATTGATGGAGGAGGGATTAAAGTCAGGGGGTATGTAAGAGGCTTAAATCGGAGCAGCACAGAGATCCCAAAGAGAGTTGGAGGGATGGCGGAGAACAGAGGGCCCACAGGGTGATCTGTAACCCCTCATGGCTCCAGGCGGGGCCAGTGGTGGAGGGATTAAAGTCAAGGGGATGTGCACGAGGTTTTGAGAGCTCGGCGTTTGTGTTTCAGAATTGTTCTGCCTTTTGATGAACATCCTGCTGAAAGGGAAACCACTAACTGAGCTGCCCTCGAGCTGACTGCCTCCTGCACTGAGCTGAACAGTGCTGTTCTCCATTCCATTACTGTCAGCTCCAAATCATCCTTAACACTTCAGCTCCGTCCCCGTTCTGACACCAGGCAGATGAACAAGCTCATCCCCTGTCCTGGGCACCACACAGTCAGCAACAAGGACAGAAAATCATTGCACTCAAAACATCTCAACCCAAGGTTATCATCATCACAAATTCAATCAGTTACCTTGAGAGGGAATAATGGACTGCTCAGGGACTGAAAATGAAGACAGCAAAAGTTTAACAATTGCTCAGCTAAACCTGCTTAATTCCCTATCTCTGTAACCTCCTCCAGCCGTTTTACTGCTCCCTACGTCTGTAACCCTCTCCAACCTGTACACCCCTCCCTATCTCTGTAACCTCCTCCAGACCCTACACCCCTCACTATCTCTGTCACCTCCTCCAGTCCCCACACCCCTCCCTATCACTGTCACCTCTCCAGCCCCTTAAGCCCCTCCCTATCTCTGTAACTTCCTCCAGCCATTACACCCCTCCCTATGTCTATAACCTCCTTCACTCCTTACACCCCCTCCCTATCACTGTCACCTCTCCAGCCCCCAAAGCCCCTCCCTACCTCTGTAACCTCCTCCAGCCCCACATCCCCCCATCTCTATAACCTCCTCCACCCCTTACACCCACTCCCTATCTCTGTAACCTCCTCCAGTCCCTACAACCCCTCCCTATCTCTATAACCTTCTCTGCCACCTATACCACTCCTTATCCCCATAACCTGCTCTAATGCTAATGCTGTACACTTTCTGGTCTTTTCCAGTTCCCTCTCATTCCTGATTTTAGTTGGTCTGACATGGATGGCAATTCCTACACCTGCCGAGTTGTTGAGCTCTGTAATGTCTTTCTGAATGTTCTCTGCAACACTTTGAGGCTCTCCTGGAAACCAGCACTTTGATATTGATTGGTGAGTATGAATTTGAATTGGCGATAGGTTTGTGATTGGATGCTGCATTATTGGGTTTTGCAGCAAGATTGGGTGGATGTTGTTATCATTGAGAGCAACCGAGATCCCACTGAATGGTGGGGCAGTCTCAATGGGTTGAATGGCCTCCTCTTGTTCCTGTATTGAGTTTTTGGGATATTTCTGTGTTACTACTTGCAGCCAAATTTCCTCCATCAGAGCTTGAACTGCATGGCTCATGTACTCCCATTGATCCTAAGGTGTGCTGAGTTGCCGTAAGGTGCTTTCAGAATGCAACTCTTTCTTTTATGATTTGAGGGATTGTCTTAAATCCACATACACCACATTCTCCAGTCTACCATTCTTACCTCAAACTCTACACTTTGTAACACTTTGGTGAATGGAACTGTCTCTCTGATTTAAAGCCATTGTTGTATTTATCAGAGATTTCCTGTTTGCTGCCTGTTATGGGATGAATCCGAAGGTAGTGACTGGACTCTGTGGAGTTGGTAAACCTGTACTGGCCCAGTGCCTGAGCAGGTAGTCAGCACATACACAGCCTAATATCCGTTCATGAGAACAGGGAAAGGTGATTGGCTGCAGGAAGTGGATGTTCTGAGACTGGCCTCACAATGTCATAGGTTAATTTCAAACTACCCTGCATACCTTACATTTTAAAATCCTCATGTGCCTATCCAAGAGTCACTTTAAAGTCTCTAAAGTATCTGACTCCACTACCACTGCCGGCAGCGCATTCCACACGCCCACCTCTCTCTGTGTGAAGAACCTACCTCTGACATCTCCCCTATACCTTCCTCCAGTCACATTAAAATTATGCCCCCTCGAAATAGTCATCTCCGCCCTGGGAAAAAGCCTTTGACTATCCACTCTATCTATGCCTCTCATCATCTTGTACACTTCTTTCAAGTCACCTCTCATCCTTCTTTGCTCCAATGAAAAAAGCCCTAGCTCCCTCAACCTTTCCTCATAAGACCTGCCCTCCAGTCCAGGCAGCATCTTGGTAAATCTCCTCCGCACCCGCTCTAAAGCTTCCACATCTTTCCTATAATGAGGTGACCAGAACTGAACACAATATTCCAAGTGTGGTCTAACCAGAGTTTTATAGAGCTGCAGCACAACCTCACAGCTCTTAAACTCAATTCCCCTGCCAATGAAAGCCAACACACCATATGCCTTCTTTACAACCCTATCAACTTGGGTAGCAACTTTGAGGGATCTAAGGATGTGGACCCCAAGATCCCTCTATTCCTCCACACTGCCGAGAATCCTGCCATTAACCCTGTATTTTTCATTCAAATTGGACCTTCCAAAATGAATCACTTCACACTTTTCTGGGTTGAATTCCATTTGCCCCTTCTTTGCCCAGCTCTGCATCCTGTCAATTTCCCATTGCAACCTACAACAGCCCTCCACGCTGTCCACAACTCCACCAACCATCATGTCATTGGCAAACTTACTATCCCACCCTTCCACTTCCTCATCCAAGTCATTTATAAAGATCACAAAAAGCAGAGATCCCAGAACAGATCCCTGTGGAACACCACTGGTCACCGAGCTCCAGGCTGAATACTTTCCATTTATTACCACCCTCTGTCTTCTATTGGACAGCCAGTTTTGTATCCAGACAGCCAAATTTCCCTGAATCTCATGCATCCTTACTTTCTGAATGAGCCTACCATGTGGAACCTTATCAAAAGCCTTGCTAAAATCCATATCCACCACATCCACTGCTCTGCCTTCATCAATGTGTTTTGCCACACCCTCAAAGAATTCAATAAGGCTCGTGAGGCATGACCTGCCCCTCACAAAGCCATGCTGACTATTTCTAATCAAACTGTGCTTTTCCAAATAACCATAAATCTCATAATCCTCTCCAATAATTTGCCCACCACAGAAGACTGACTGGTCTGTAATTCCCAGGATTATCCCTATTCCCTTTCTTAAACAAGGGAATGACATTTGCCAACCTCCAATCGTCTGGTACTATGCCAGTGGACAGTGAGGATGCAAAGATCATTGCTAAACAGGCAACAATCTCTTTCCTCCCTTCCTGTAGTAACCTTGAGTATATCCCGTCTATCCTAGGGGACTTATCTATCCTCATGTTTTTCAAAATTTCTAGCATGTCCCCTTTCCTAACATCAACCTGTTTAAGCTTATCTGCCCATTTCATGCTGCCCTCATAAATGTCAAGCTCCCTCTCACAGGTGAATACTGAAGCAAAGTATTCATTAAGGAACACCCCTACCTCCTACGACTCCGTGCACAAGTTCCCTCCACTATCCCTGATTGGCCCTATCCTCACTCTGGCCACCCTCTTGTTCCTCACATAAGCATAGAATGCCTTGGGGTTTTCCTTGATCCTACCCACCAAGGTTTTCTCATACTCCCTTCTAGCTCTCCTAAGTCCATTCTTCAGTTCCTTCCTGTCTACCTTGTAGACCTCTAGAGCACTGTCCAATACTTGCTTCCTCAATCTTAAGTAAGCTTCCTTCTTGACTAGGTGTTCCACATGCCTTGTCTTGCAAAGATCCTTCACCTTACCATTCTTTCCTTGCCTCAGTGGGACAGACCTATCCAGTACTTGTAGCAACTGCTCCCTAAACAACCTCCACATTTCTATCATGCATTTCCCTGAGAACATCTGATCCCAATTTATTCTCCACAGTTCTTGCCTAATAGTATTGTAATTCCCCCTCCCCCAATTAAATACTTTCCCATACCGCCTGGTCCTATCCCTGTCCATGACTGTAATAAAGGTTAGGGAGTTATGGTCACTGCCACCGAAATGCTCTCTCACTGAGAGATCTGACACCTGGCCTCGTTCGTTGCCAAGCACCAAATCCAATATGGCCTCTAGTCGGCCTATCTACGTATTGAGTCAGAAATCCTTCCTGGACACACCTGACAAAATCTGTTCCATCCAAACTATTTGCACTTAGGAGGTTCCAGTCTATATTAGGGAAGTTGAAGTTGCCCATGACAACAACCCTATTACTTCTGCACCTTTCCAAAATCTGCCTTCCAATCTGTTCCTCAGTGTCTACTTTGCTATTAGGGGGGTCTATAGAAAACGCCCAATAAAGTGACTGCTCCGTTCCTGTTTCTGACTTCCACCCATACTGACTCAGGGGACAAACCCTCCTCCACGACCTTTCATTGTAAAGTGAGAGAATTACTCAGATTTGTTTTTAGAATTACTCTTCAGTGAGTACTCAGATCCATTCCCCCCACCCCAACCCACTGTCTCTGGGATAAAATGTTGGGTTCTAGTCTGTGATTAATAATCATCTGGGCTTTCAGCCCGATGCTTAGGTAGAGAGGAACTGCTCAATGTCCCAGAATTTCACTTTCCCTCTCAAAGAGCAGAACATGAGCATGGCTTTCGACGCATCATCACAGTGCTATTCCCTTGAAAAAGTTATTCACGGAGTGCAACATCTGGCTCTTTCCCCATCACCCTGCAATATCTCCCCTTCAAATCCACACTTACCCTAAGCATTACAATGGAACAGATTCCATGCACCTTTCACACAGTGAATTACAGATGCAAACAATCATCATGACTGAGGGAGTGCGAGAGGGTCAGTACCGAGGGAGTGCTGCACTGTCAGAGACTCAGTGCTGAGGGAGTGACACACTGTTGGAGGGTCAGGACTGAGGGAGTGTTGCATTGTCACCAGGCCAGTGCTGAGGGACTGTAACCTTGTAACAGATACAAAGAGAAGACAGATACTTAGGCCCAATCAGATGCAGACAGACAAAGACAGACACAGAGACTCAGATAGACATAGATGGATACAAACAGGCTCACTGTCTCTGACACAAACACAGACACTAAGATTCAGACACACATAAACACATACATTCAGAGTCACACAATCTGTGACACAGGAGACAAACAGAGACACCAACACATACTGAGCCTCAGATAGACACAGATACATACAAAGGCCCACACATACAATGAAACACTCAGGCACATAAGCAAACTGACAGAAACACATTGCCACAATCACACAAACAATCTCACACAGACACAGTCACTGACACAATAAAGTCTCTGGGAGAAGCAGGCCTATTATTTAATGAATAAAGATGTTTGGCTCACTCACTGAAGCTTCTGTAAATTCTCTGAAGCAGCTCATCCATCCCAGAAAATATTCATGAGGATCAGTTTGAGACTGCAGAAAGTTCAAATGAGGCAGGAGTGATTCTCACTTCCAATATCCTCTTTAAACAAGTTTCCATGGTGATGTGCAGATTTAAATGTCACTCAGATCAATCTGTTTGTTTGCATCTTGCTGCTGCTTTGAATTTGCTGATGATGGTTTGTAGTGAATTTGAGATGTTCCTGGGTAAAGATTGCCCCTTTCAGATGTTGACGTCTCCTGTTACTGATCCCAAAAGCCCAGTGATCGAGGAAGATGATCGGGGAACACAGCAGGACCAACAAATGTGGAATCTCCTTGATCTGGTGTCGTGGTGTTCACACATTGGGTGACTCTCTTTGCACTGAAAAAGGCCATTCAGCCCATCAGTCTGCTGCAGCTGTTTGAAAGATTTGTCCAATCACCCCCACAACCTATTCATTCCTTACAATCCTCTAATATATTCTCCTTCCTGTATTTCCCTGATTACCATTTAAAAATTATTATTGAACCTGCTTCCACTGCCGTTTCAGGCAGCACCTTGGAGATCACAACAGATTCTGAATCTCACACACAAACCCTGCGATGAAGGTTAGCTCTTTGGAGCGGCTGAATTGCCCAGAACGACACGGGCGCGATCGCTGTCCATGGTGCTGACCACCGCGGGACTCACTGTCCGTGGTCCTGGCCACCGCCGGACCTTTGGCCACTGCATGACCCCGCTGTCCATGGTGCTGGTCACCTCACCGCCCCCCGCCACCACCCGACCCCCTCACCCCACTCCAGCCGCTGTACATGGAGCTTACCTCCGCCGCCCCCTTCCATGGAGCTGACAACTGCGGTGGCCCGCTGTCCATGGTTCTGACCTCTGCAGGACCCACTGTCGCAGGCTCTCTCCGGGCATTTCCATCACTTCAGTGTTCTGAGGAAGGGTCACCGGACCCGAAACATTAACTCTGTTTACTCCTTCACAGATGTTGCCAGGCCTGCTGAGCTTTTCCAGCAACTTTGTTTTTATTTCCATCAGTTTCCCCACCATGCCCACTTGCAAAATGAGCTCAGACTACATGGAAAAATAAATCCTTTATCTCCCTCTCTGTGCATTTTCCCGATTCCCTTCAATCCGTCTTCCTCTAATCACTGACTCTCCTGCCCTTGGAAACCCTTTTTCATTATTTACTTCATCAGAAACTTGCATAATTTACTAAACTTTCAACTGATTTGTCAGCATTTTATTGAATCTCTGCTTAACCTTCTCTGCTCTAAGGGAACAATCCCAGCTTTTCCAGTCTCTCCACATTCATTGAAGTCCCCTATCCCTGCTCCCATTTCAGTAAATCTCCTCCACACTCTCTCCATGACCCTAACGTCTTTCCTAAAGAATGGTGTCTAGGATTGGACTCAATCTCCTGTTGTTTGTAACAGAAAGTTAATGGATATTAACGAGTACAAATGAACAACAACCACACAAATCAGGAGCAGGAGGCAATTCTGCCCCACAAGCCTGTGCTATCATTTGATAAGGTCATGGCTGATCTGACTGTGCCACGACTCCACTTCAAGTTCACACCACAATAACCTTTGACTTCTTTATTAATGAAGGATCTATCCTCCTCAGCCTTAAAGAAAATCAATGTCACGCTCTCAATTCTCTCTGAGAAGAAAAATTCCAAATCCTCATCACATTGTGAGGAAAAACGCTCCCCCTCAGCTCCTCCACAAGGGGAAACATCCTCTCATCAACCACCATGTCAAGGCACCTCAGAATCTAATGTGTTTCAAGAAGGTTGCCTCACATTTCTCATCACACCAATGGATACGGACCCAGTCTATCCATCCTCCCCTCAATAGATAACCCCCTCACCCCAGGAATCAGTCGAGTGAACTTTGTCTGAACTACTCCTAATGAAATTATGTCCTTTCATAACTTAGCAATACAGGACTGTACTCGGTATTCCCGTGGTCTCACCAACATCCTGTACATTTTAAACTGTGAGAAAACTTACACAGTTTTATGTTCTATTCCCCTCTAACTGAGCAACAACATTCCATTTCCCTTCCAAATCACTCTTTGTCCCTGTTTCCTGGGCTTGTTTTGTGATTGATGCACCAGGACCCCCAGATCGTGCTGTACTGCAGAGTTGTGCAGTCATTGTCCTTTTCTTTTTATAAAATGCTGCTTTTCTGTTCTCTCTGGAAAAGTCATCAATTTTCCACATTATACTCCATCTGTCACATTCTCCACTCAGTGAACCTGCTCCTTACTCAAATACTCCCCTACCTTCTGTACAAATTCGAGTCAACTCCCGAAGTTTAGACCCAAATTCCTCCTTTTTCAATGTGGACTGTGATCGGTTTGGGAGCAGGCTTGTTGGGAACAGTGATGGAAAGGTCAGACATGCAGGGAGAGACTCGGACAGCTGTTCCTGCTGAGATCAGCACCATGGACAGCAACCCGCGCCGAGGTCATTCTGTGTAACTCAACCTCTCCAAAGACCCAGCCCTCATCGCAGGGCTTTTGTGTGAGTTTGAGAATCTGTCTCAGACCCAATCCTAACATCTTCCATCAACAATTCACGCAGTCTGATTAATCGCTGCTTGACTGGGACAGAGGCAGACTCAAACTAACACTGTCAGCAACATCAAATATCTAGCTTCCAGCTCCTTCCCACAGGAAGAGGAGGCCATTCAGCCCAAGATTCTGTTACGCCACTTACAGGAAAAGTAAGGAGAGAAAGAGTTCACAAGAAGAATTATCAACTTCAGGCGTTAATCGAGCTGGAAATTCAGGAAAAATGTCTTTCTCCACAAAGTGAGCAGAATTTGAAATCACAGGGAGTAGTTGAGGAAAATCACAGAGGCGAGAAAGGGAAGATTCGTGATCCAATGATGGGGAAAGGAATAGAAGGATATGGTGACACGTTGAGATGAAGAGATGCTGGGAGGAGGTTTATGTGGAGCTGAAACCCCAGCATGGAGCATTTGGGCTGAATGGCCTGTTTCCATGCTGTGACTCTCCTTCAATTAGATTGATTCCTATAGGTAACTCCTTCCCTACAGTGGTCCCAGTCAATGCCAGAGTCACAATGGGAACTAGATTGATTCAGAAAGCAGACTGGAGAATGTGATCAGTCCCACAAACAGCAGCTGAACATAGAAAGCTTTACACAGGGGAATGTGGAATTATACGGCAGCTGGTGACTGAGAGATTTTCACCAAGTGTTTTCATTCCAAACTCTGCAGCCCATAATTAGTGCTCAGTCCTGTCACATTATCGGCTCAGTGTTATTACTTTATTTCATGCTTCATGTTAATGGAGAAAAACAGTGTTTTAATTTGTGCTCCCTGACTTGCTCAGTGACGATAACCAGAACCAAATGATGGGACCAATAGCAGCCTCATGTCCCTGATCTCAGTTCATCCATAGCCCAGGCCTAAAGGTTGGAGAAGGCCCATCATTTGCTGCTGTGTTTTCTGAGCAGAATCTTTGTGTTAAATGGCTGAGCCTCAATTACAGGCTTTGGGTCTGTGCAATGAACCAGTTGTCCTTCAGGGGACTCTGGTCAGAGGGAGCTGGAGACCAGGCCCCAGAGATAAAGCTCTGAACTGAGATTTTATTCCTTGAAATGCCTCGGACATTGAGAAATCTGGAATTACAAACGAAGGCTGAGTTTCTGCGGTGAATAAGATCTGATTTCCTCCTAATGGTCGTGTTTAGTCACTCACAGGAAAACAGTATCTTTTATTTAACATTCTCCGTATATTTAACATCGACTTTTATCTCCTGTGTAACCGTTCAATTCCCGAGTTGGTGAAAAGTCCTGTAATATCAGTGTAATATGATATAATTCCACTGCACTTGAAGCATCAAATCACAGCATGAGACACACAGTAGGAGCCCCTTCACCTTCAATCTGTGTCCCTCTCGTCACTGACCCTCCTTCCCCTGCAAACATTTTCTCCTGATTTATCTATAGACTCACAGAGTTATACAGCACGGACACAGGCCCTTCAGCCCAACTCATCTGTGCTGACCAGATTCCCTAAACTGAACTAGTCCTGGTTGCCTATGTTTGGCAAAGATCCCTCTAACCCTTTGCTATCCATGTACCCATCTAAATGTCTTTTAAATGTTGTAATTGTTTCCACTTCTACCAGTTCCCCTGTCAGCTTGTTCCATACATGCACCACCCTCTGTATGAGAAAGCTGCCCCTCAAGTCCCTTTTAAATCTTTGCACTCTTACATTAAACCTACCCCCTTAAACTTCGTTTTGGATTCCCTGGGGAAAAGACCTTGGCTATTCATCTTATCCAGGCCTTTCATGGTTTTATAATCTCTATAAACCTCTACTTTAGCCTTTTATGCTCCAGTGAAAATGTCACAGCTTATCCAGCCTCTCCTTCCAACTCAAACCTCCAGTCTCAATAACATCCTTGTAAATGTTTGTTGCATCCTTTCCAGTTTAACAATATCCTTCCGAGAGCAGTACGACTGGAATTGTACACAGTACTCCAAATATGGCTTTAGCAATTATCTTGTACAGTTGTAACATGACATTCCAACTCCTGTACTCATTGCTCCGACCAATGAAGGCAAATGTGCCAAACACCTTCTTTCACCGCCCTGTCTACATTTGTCACCATACTCAGTTAAGCTCTCCCAATGATTTTGAGGACCTCGGTTAAACCCCCCTGAACTTTTTCTGCTCTAAGGAGAACAATGCCAGCTTCTCCAGGCTCTCCATATTCACTGAAGTCCCTCATCCCTGCTCCTGTTCCAGTAAATCTCCTCCAACTCTCTCCAAGACCCCAACACCCTTCCTAAAGAGTGGGGCCCAGGACTGAACACAATCCTCTCTCTGTGGCTGTGATTTGTATTTAGAGATCGAGGAAACAAGGACCAGGAAAATTGAACAGGGGGATAAAGAGAATGGTCACAGACTGAGAGGGGTCTGTGGGTTTTATTCACAAGGCAAGTTGTTGTGATTTGGAGAGTATGTGAAGTTTGGAACTGTCCCTATGGGTGGGTTTGTCGGGGTCAATATTTAATTGGGCGTGGATAGAGATTGGTGATCCTAACACCCACCACACCCCTCCCCCTCATCGTGCCCCTCTGATTCAGTCAGGACAGACCATGGACAGTGTTCCCTCACAGTGAAGGCCCTTTGGGGATGATGAATGGTCTGAAGAGCCTATGCTTTTGCCACTGGCAGTGATCCAGTGACAGGCAGTGATCCAGTGATTGGCATTGATCCAGTGACAGGCAGTGACCCAGAGACTGACAGTGACCCAGTGACAGGCAGTGACCCAGAGATGGGCAGTGACCCAGTGACAGGCAGTGACCCAGTGACAGGCAGTGGCCCAGAAACGGGCAGTGACCCAGTGACAGGCAGTGACCCCGTGACTGACAGTGACCCAGTGACTGACAGTGACCCAGTGACTGACAGTGACCTAGAGATGGGCAGTGACCCAGTGATGGACAGTGATCCAGTGAGAGCCACTCACCCAGTGACAGGCAGTGACCCAGAGACAGGCAGTGACCCAGTGACAGGCAGTGACCCAGTGTTAGGCAGCACCTTCGCTTTGCAGGGTGAGAGTGGGAGGCGTGGGGATGAAACAAGGTTTGAGTGCAACAGCCAAACCAGAACCTTCACAAAGAGGATCTGAAATGAGAGTTCAGGGAGAAAAGCAGTCACCGTCAACAGTCAACTGCATAGTTTAAAATAAAATACACAAGAAACAAGAGATAGTCCTTTCGCACAGGCAAACAGAAAGTGAGTGATGGAGAAAGGGAGTGAGGGTAAGCGAGAAGGAGAGAAAGACTGATGGGAAGAGGAAGAAGGTGAGGGAGAGAGAGAGTGAGTGATGGAGAAAGGGACTGATAGAGAGAGGGAGAGGGAGAGGGAGTGCTGGAGAGAGTGAGTGATTGGGAGAGATAGGGAGTGAGTGATGGAGAGACAGAGTGATGGAGAGAAGGAGAAGCTGAGAGAAGGAGACAGAAAGAGAGAATAAGTCATGAAGAGAGAGAAGTAGAGAGGGAGTGAGTAACAGAGGGAGAGAGAAAGAGATTGAGAGAGGGAGTGAGTGATGCAGAGATGGGGAGGCTGACAGAGAGAAGGTGAGAGAGACAGATGGAGGTTTAGGTGGGATGGGTCAATCACAGTAACTGGCCTAAGATACAGCCTCCCCTACGATGGGA
>NC_063341.1:80030124-80081693 GCF_021869965.1 Rhincodon typus
TCCCATCGTAGGGGAGGCTGTATCTTAGGCCAGTTACTGTGATTGACACATTCCACCGAAACCTCCATCTGTCTCTCTCACCTTCTCTCTGTCAGCCTCCCCATCTCTGCATCACTCTCTCCCTCTCTCAATCTCTCATTCTCTCTCCCTCTGTTACTCACTCCCTCTCTACTTCTCTCTCTTCATCACTCATTCTCTCTTTCTATCTCCCTCTCTCAGGTTGTCCCATTCTTCATCACTCACTCTCTCTCTCTCTACATCATTCACTTTCTCTCAGCCTCTACCTCTCCCAAAACTCACTCTCTTCCTGTCCATTACTCAACCTCTCTTCCTCTCTCTAACACTTATTCTGTGACTCCATCACTCACTCCCTCTCTCCATCACTCACTGTTTTCCTGTGTGAAAGGACTATTTCTTGTTTCTTGTGAATTTTATATAAAATTAAGCTGTTGATTGGTTGATGGTGATTATTTTTCTACCTGTGCTTTCATGTCAGAACCTCTTTGTGAACGTTCTAGCTGTTGCCCTCAAACACCGTTTCGTCCCTGGGCAGCACCCCCCTGCCCCACACCCCCAACACATCGTTCAGTAACGCTATTGCCTGTCACTGGGTCACTGCCAGTGTTGGTGGTTGTGGGGGAGGGTTCAGCTCTTCACATCATTCGTCACATCCCCATGGGCCTCCACTAATGATGGTGAGGGAATACTGTCCATGGGCTGTCCCAACTAAATCAGGGGGTCACAGGGGAAGAGGGGTTTAGGATCTCCAACCTCCATCCACCCTCCCCAATTAAACATTGACTCCAACAAACCTGCCCATGGGGAGCGTTCAAAACTCCACACTCTTTCCAGATCACAGCTTGCCTTCTGAATAAAACATAGTCTCCGCTCAGTCTGTAACCATTCTCTTTATTCTATCTCTGTTCATCACTGACTTTCCCGTCCCTTGTTTCCTCGATCTCCAATAACAAATCCCAGACTCAGAGACAGGATTATCTTTACTCTATAGGAAGAATGTCAGGGTCTTGGAGAGGGTGTGGAGGAGATTTACTGGAATGGGATCAGGGTTGAAGGACTTAAGTGAATGAGGAGAGACTGGAGAAGCTGAGATTGTTCTCCTCTGAGCAGAGAAGGTTCAGTGGGATTTAACCAAG
The DNA here is from genome assembly GCF_021869965.1 of Rhincodon typus. NCBI lineage: Eukaryota > Metazoa > Chordata > Chondrichthyes > Orectolobiformes > Rhincodontidae > Rhincodon > Rhincodon typus. The sequence continues at coordinate 80,031,279 of NC_063341.1, forward strand.
GTGTTCAAAATCATGAAGAGAGCCTGATACAGTATGGTGTCACAGGCAGGCAGGGCGGTGAAAAAGGATATCGAGATGCTTGCCTTCATCAGTAGGAGCATTGAGTACAGGAGTTGGGATGTCATATTAAGGCTATACAGGACTTTAGTAAGGCCACATTTTGAGTACAATGGCCAATTTTCGTTGACCTGTTATGGGAAGGATATTATGAAACTGGAAAGGGTGCATAAAAGATTTACAAGGATGTTCCTGAAATTGGAGGGTTTAAGTTTTAAGGAGAGGATGGATAGGCTGGAGATTCTTTTCCCTGGAGAATTGGAGGCGGAAGCAAAGGTTGATAGAGATTTATAAAATCATGAGAGGTTTATAGATGCTATAAAATCAGGAGAGGCAAAGACAAAGTGAATAGCTAATGTCTTTTCCCCAGGCTAGGAGAGTCCAAAATTAGATGGCATAGGTTTCAAGTCAGAGAGGAAGGATTTAAAAGGGACTCGAAGGGCAGCTTTTTCATACAAAGGGTGGTGGGTGTATGGAACAAGCTGCCAGAGGAAATGGTGGAAGCGGGAATAATTACAACATTTAAAAGAACATTTAGATAGGTACATGGATAGCAAAGAGTTAGAGGGATCTTTGCCAAACACAGGCAAATAGGACTAGTTCTGTTTAGGAAATCTGGTCAGCACGGATGAATTGGGCTGAAGGGCCTGTTTCCGTGCTGTATAACTCTGTGAGTCTACAGATAAACAGGAGAAAATGTTTGCAGGGGGAGGAGGGTCAGTGACTAGAGGGACACAGATTGAAGGTGAAGGGGGCTCCTACAGTGTTGTCTCATGCTGTGATTTGATGCTTCAAGTGCAGTGGAATTATATCATATTACACTGATATTACAGGACTTTTCACCAACTCGGGAATTGAACGGTTACACAGGAGATAAAAGTCGATGTTAAATATACGGAGAATGTTAAATAAAAGATACTGTTTTCCTGTGAGTGACTAAACCTGACCATTAGGACGAAATCAGATCTTATTCACCGCAGAAACTCAGCCTTCGCTTGTAATTCCAGATTTCTCAATGTCCAAGGCATTTCAAGGAATAAAATCTCAGTTCAGAGCTTTATCTCTGGGGCCTGGTCTCCAGCTCCCTCTGATCAGAGTCTCCTGAGGGACAACTGGTTCATTGCACAGACCCAAAGCCTGTAATTGAGGCTCAGCCATTTAACACAAAGATTCTGCTCAGAAAACACAGCAGCAAATGATGGGCCTTCTCCAACCTTTAGGCCTGGGCTATGGGTGAACTGAGATCAGGGACATGAGGCTGCTATTGGTCCCATCATTTGGTTCTGGTTATCGTCACTGAGCAAGTCAGGGAGCACAATTTAAAACACTGTTTTTCTCCATTAACATGAAGCATGAAATAAAGTAATAACACTGAGCGGATAATGTGACAGGACTGAGCACTAATTATGGGCTGCAGAGTTTGGAATGAAAACACTTGGTGAAAATCTCTCAGTCACCAGCTGCCGTATAATTCCACATTCCCCTGTGTAAAGCTTTCCATGTTCAGCTGCTGTTTGTGGGACTGATCACATTCTCCAGTCTGCTTTCTGAATCAATCTAGTTCCAGTTGTGACTCTGGCACTGACTGGGACCACTGTAGGGAAGGAGTTACCTATAGGAATCAATCTAATTGAAGGAGAGTCACAGCATGGAAACAGGCCATTCAGCCCAAATGCTCCATGCTGGGGTTTCAGCTCCACATAAACCTCCTCCCAGCATCTCTTCATCTCAACCTGTCACCATATCCTTCTATTCCTTTCTCTATCATTGGATCATGCACCTTCCCTTCCTTGCCTCTGTGATTTTCCTCAACTACTCCCTGTGAATCCACATTCTGCCCACTCTATGGAGAAAGACATTTTTCCTGAATTTCCAGTTGGAATAATTATTGACTGTCTGATGTTGATCATTCTTCTTGTGAACTCTTTCTCTCCCTAATTTTCTGGTAAATGGTGTAACAGGATCTTGGGCTGAGTGGCCTCCTCTTCCTGTGGGAAGGAGCTGGAAGCTGGACTTGTGATGTTGCTAACAGTGTTAGTTTGAGTCTGCCTCTGTCCCAGTCAAGCAGCGATTAATCAGACTGAGTGAATTGTTGATGGAAGGTGTTAGGATTGGGTCTGAGACAGATTCTCAAACTCACACAAAAGCCCTGCGATGAGGGCTGGGTCTTTGGAGAGGTTGAGTTACACAGAATGACCTCGGCGCGGGTTGCTGTCCATGGTGCTGATCTCAGCAGGAACAGCTGTCCGAGTCTCTCCCTGCATTTCTGACTTTTCCATCACTGTTCCCAACAAGCCTGCTCCCAAACCGATCACAGTCCACATTGAAAAAGGAGAATTTTGCGTCTAAACTTCGGGAGTTGACTCGAATTTGTACGGAAGGTTGGGGAGTAGTTTGTGCAAGGAGCAGGTTCACTGAGTGGGGAGAATATGACAGATGGAGTATAATGTGGGAATTGTTGACTTTTCTAGAGAGAACAGAAAAGCAGCATTTTATAAAAAGAAAGGGACAATGACTGCACAACTCTGCAGTACAGCACGATCTGGGGGTCCTGGTGCATCAATCACAAAACAAGCTCAGGAAACAGGGACAGAGAGTGATTTGGAAGGGAAATGGAATGTTGTTGTTCAGTTAGAGGGGAATAGAACATAAAACTGTGTAAGTTTTCTCACAGTTTAAAATGTACAGGATGTTGGTGAGACCACGGGAATACTGAGTACAGTCCTGTATTGCTCAGTTATGAAAGGACATAATTACATTAGGAGCAGTTCAGACAAAGTTCACTCGACTGATTCCTGGGGTGAGGGGGTTATCTATTGAGGGGAGGATGGATAGACTGGGTCCGTATCCATTGGTGTGATGAGAAATGTGAGGCAACCTTCTTGAAACACATTAGATTCTGAGGTGCCTTGACATGGTGGTTGATGAGAGGATGTTTCCCCTTGTGGAGGAGCTGAGGGGGAGCGTTTTTCCTCACAATGTGATGAGGATTTGGAATTTTTCTTCTCAGAGAGAATTGAGAGCGTGACATTGATTTTCTTTAAGGCTGAGGAGGATAGATCCTTCATTAATAAAGAAGTCAAAGGTTATTGTGGTGTGAACTTGAAGTGGAGTCGTGGCACAGTCAGATCAGCCATGACCTTATCAAATGATAGCACAGGCTTGTGGGGCAGAATTGCCTCCTGCTCCTGATTTGTGTGGTTGTTGTTCATTTGTACTCGTTAATATCCATTAACTTTCTGTTACAAACAACAGGAGATTGAGTCCAATCCTAGACACCATTCTTTAGGAAAGACGTTAGGGTCATGGAGAGAGTGTGGAGGAGATTTACTGAAATGGGAGCAGGGATAGGGGACTTCAATGAATGTGGAGAGACTGGAAAAGCTGGGATTGTTCCCTTAGAGCAGAGAAGGTTAAGCAGAGATTCAATAAAATGCTGACAAATCAGTTGAAAGTTTAGTAAATTATGCAAGTTTCTGATGAAGTAAATAATGAAAAAGGGTTTCCAAGGGCAGGAGAGTCAGTGATTAGAGGAAGACGGATTGAAGGGAATCGGGAAAATGCACAGAGAGGGAGATAAAGGATTTATTTTTCCATGTAGTCTGAGCTCATTTTGCAAGTGGGCATGGTGGGGAAACTGATGGAAATAAAAACAAAGTTGCTGGAAAAGCTCAGCAGGCCTGGCAACATCTGTGAAGGAGTAAACAGAGTTAATGTTTCGGGTCCGGTGACCCTTCCTCAGAACACTGAAGTGATGGAAATGCCCGGAGAGAGCCTGCGACAGTGGGTCCTGCAGAGGTCAGAACCATGGACAGCGGGCCACCGCAGTTGTCAGCTCCATGGAAGGGGGCGGCGGAGGTAAGCTCCATGTACAGCGGCTGGAGTGGGGTGAGGGGGTCGGGTGGTGGCGGGGGGCGGTGAGGTGACCAGCACCATGGACAGCGGGGTCATGCAGTGGCCAAAGGTCCGGCGGTGGCCAGGACCACGGACAGTGAGTCCCGCGGTGGTCAGCACCATGGACAGCGATCGCGCCCGTGTCGTTCTGGGCAATTCAGCCGCTCCAAAGAGCTAACCTTCATCGCAGGGTTTGTGTGTGAGATTCAGAATCTGTTGTGATCTCCAAGGTGCTGCCTGAAACGGCAGTGGAAGCAGGTTCAATAATAATTTTTAAATGGTAATCAGGGAAATACAGGAAGGAGAATACATTAGAGGATTGTAAGGAATGAATAGGTTGTGGGGGTGATTGGACAAATCTTTCAAACAGCTGCAGCAGACTGATGGGCTGAACGGCCTTTTTCAGTGCAAAGAGAGTCACCCAATGTGTGAACACCACGACACCAGATCAAGGAGATTCCACATTTGTTGGTCCTGCTGTGTTCCCCGATCATCTTCCTTGATCACTGGGCTTTTGGGATCAGTAACAGGAGACGTCAACATCTGAAAGGGGCAATCTTTACCCAGGAACATCTCAAATTCACTACAAACCATCATCAGCAAATTCAAAGCAGCAGCAAGATGCAAACAAACAGATTGATCTGAGTGACATTTAAATCTGCACATCACCGTGGAAACTTGTTTAAAGAGGATATTGGAAGTGAGAATCACTCCTGCCTCATGTGAACTTTCTGCAGTCTCAAACTGATCCTCATGAATATTTTCTGGGATGGATGAGCTGCTTCAGAGAATTTACAGAAGCTTCAGTGAGTGAGCCAAACATCCTTATTCATTAAATAATAAGCCTGCTTCTCCCAGAGACTTTATTTTGTCAGTGACTGTGTCTGTGTGAGATTGTTTGTGTGATTGTGGCAATGTGTTTCTGTCAGTTTGCTTATGTGCCTGAGTGTTTCATTGTATGTGTGGGCCTTTGTATGTATCTGTGTCTATCTGAGGATCAGTATGTGTTGGTGTCTCTGTGTGTCTCCTGTGTGACCCTGAATGTATGTGTTTATGTGTGTCTGAATCTTAGTGTCTGTGTTTGTGTCAGAGACAGTGAGACTGTTTGTATCCATCTATGTTTATCTGAGTCTCTGTGTCTGTGTCTTTATCTGTCTGCATCTGATTGGGTCTAAGTATCTGTCTTCACTTTGTATCTGCCAGAAGGTTACACTCTCTCACTACTGAGCCTCTGACAGTGCAGCACTCCATAGGTACTGACCCTCTGACAGTGCCACACTCCCTCAGTCATGATGATTGTTCTCATCTGTAATTCACTGCGTGAAATGTGCATGGAATCTGTTCCATTGTAATGCTCAGGGTAAGTGTGAATTTGAAGGGAAGATATTGCAGGGTGAAGGGGAAAGAGCCAGATGTTGCACTCCGTGAAAAACATTTACAAGGGAATGGCACTGAGATGAGGGGCCGAAAGGCATGCTCCCGCTGTGCTCTTTGAGAAGGAGAGTTAAATTCTGAGACATTGAGCGGTGCCTCTCACTCATTGATGGGACACTCTCACTACCTAAGCATCGGGCTGGGAGCCCAGAAGATTATTAATAACAGACTAGAACCCAACATCATATCCCAGAGACAGTGGGTTGGGGCGTGGGGGAATGGATCTGAGTACTCACTGAAAGAGTTATTCTTTCAATAAATCTGAGCAATTCTCTCACTCTACAATGAAATTAACCCGTGACAATTGTGAGGCCAGTCTCAGAACATTCACTTCCTGCAGCCAATCACCTTTCCCTGTTCTCATGGACGGATATTAGGCTGTGTATGTGCTGACTACCTGCTCAGGCACTGGGCCAGTACAGGTTTACCAACTCCACAGAGTCCAGTCACTACCTTCGGATTCATCCCACAACAGGCAGCAAACAGGAAATCTCTGATAAATACAACAATGGCTTTAAATCAGAGAGACAGTTCCATTTACCAAAGTTTTACAAAGTGTAGAGTTTGAGGTAAGAATGGTAGACTGGAGAATGTGGTGTATGTGGATTTAAGACAATCCCTCAAATCATAAAAGAAAGAGTTGCATTCTGACAGCACCTTACGGCAACTCAGCACACCTTAGGATCAATGGGAGTACATGAGCCATGCAGTTCAAGCTCTGATGGAGGAAATTTGGCTGCAAGTAGTAACACAGAAATATCCCAAAAACTCAATACGGGAACAAGAGGAGGCCATTCAACCCATTGAGACTGCCCCACCATTCAGTGGGATCTCGGTTGCTCTCAATGATAACAACGTTCACCCAATCTTGCTGCAAAACCCAATAATGCAGCATCCAATCACAAACCTATCGCCAATTCAAATTCATACTCACCAATCAATATCAAAGTGCTGGTTTCCAGGAGAGCCTCAAAGTGTTGCAGAGAACATTCAGAAAGACATTACAGAGCTCAACAACTCGGCAGGTGTAGGAATTGCCATCCATGTCAGACCAACTAAAATCAGGAATGAGAGGGAACTGGAAAAGATCAGAAAGTGTACGGCATTAGCATTAGAGCAGGTTATGGGGATAAGGAGGGGACTAAGGGAAGGAGAAGGTTGTAGAGATAGGGAGGGATGTACGTGCTGGAGGAGGTGATAGAGATAGAGAGGGGTGTAGCGGCTGGAGGAGTTGACAGACATAGGGAGGGGTGTAGGGCCTGGAGGAGTTTACAGAGATAGGGAGGGGTGTCAGGGTTAAAGGAGGTTACAGAGATAGGGACGGGTGTAGGAGCAGGAAGAGGTTACAGAGATAGGGAATTGAGCAGGTTTAGCTGAGCAATTGTTAAGTTTTTTACTGTCTTCATTTTCAGTCCCTCAGCTCCATTATTCCTTCTCAAGATGACTGATTGAATTTGTGATGATGATAACCTTGGGTTGAGATGTTTCTAGTGCAATGATTTTCTGTCCTTGTTGCTGACTGTGTGGTGCCCAGGACAGGGGATGAGCTTGTTCATCTGCCTGGTGTAAGAACGGGGACGGAGCTGAAGTGTTAAGGATGATTTGGAGCTGACAGTAATGGAATGGAGAACAGCACTTTGTTCAGCTCAGTGCAGGAGGCAGTCAGCTCGAGGGCAGCTCAGTTAGTGGTTTCCCTTTCAGCAGGATGTTCATCAAAAGGCAGAACAATTCTGAAACACAAACGCCGAGCTCTCAAAACCTCGTGCACATCCCCTTGACTTTAATCCCTCCACCACTGGCCCCACCTGGAGCCATGAGGGGTTACAGATCACCCTGTGGGCCTCCAGCCTCTCCTGCTCTCTGCTTCGGAGACTTTCACTCAGGGAACAACATTTCTGTCATGAACAGTTTCCTCATCTCTCTGCTGAATAGCCTGACTCTGATTTCAGCTCTGTCCCTGAGTTCCAGTCTCTTTCACCCGGCAGAAATTTGTCTCTCGATCTGTCCCAGTCACCCTCCAAGTACTGTCCCCAGTGGTCAGCTCCCACTGCCCCCATGCCATACTCTCTTCCTAAGGGCCTCCTCGTTTCCAATTTCCTTGTCACCACCCACCGCCCCACCCCCCACACACACAAGGTGTTGTAGAATCAGGGGGCAGAACATGTATGGGGGTGTGGTGGTGAGAGAGAGTGAGTGATTCCCTGGGGGCTTCGTAAAGGCTAAAGTTACTTTTGTATCCCATTCACCAAAACCGGGTTCATTTATTGGTCAGAGCTGGTAGGAACTGCCAATGCTGGAGTCAGAGATAAGAAGGGTCCCAACTTGAAACGTCTGTTTTCCTGCTTCTCTGATCCTGCCTGGCCCTGCTGTGTTCCTCCAGCTCCACACTGTGTTATCTCATTTATTGGTCACATTTGCAACACCCTGACCCCAGCCACTGGCTAATTCGATCATGAGGGTCAATTAGCAGCTTAATGTTAACAGAAATGTATAAACTCTGCGTCTGCAATATTTACAGTAATAATGTTTCTATCTGTGTTCGCTCCATGACCAAGGTATTAAACTGTCACCGTATGGGAATGTGCAATCGGTAATCTGAGCATGTTAGGATACAGGAGGGATGGGGACAGCTTTGTTTCTGTGTCTACAAAGAACTTTCTCATCCTCAGTGGAACTAAACCCAAGAATGGAAACCATTTAATTCAGAGTTTGCAGAGAGTGCTGGAGATGGAGAGGGTTTGATCTCAGAAAGTTGGGGGAAAAGAACAAAAACAAAAGTTGCTGGAAAAGCTCAGCAGGTCTGGCAGTATAGGTGAAGAAAAAATCAGAGTTAATGTTCTGGGTCCAGTGACCCTCCTTCAGAACTCAGTCCTGAGGAAGGGTCACTGGACCTGAAACGTTAACTCTGATTTTATCTTCACAGATGTTACCAGACCTGCTGGGCTTTTCCAGCAACTTCTGTTTTTGTTCCTGATTTACAGCATCCACAGTTCTTTTGGTTTTTAGTTTGGGGAAAAGGACTCCTGCAGAATCAGGGACTCAAATAGAATGGAAAGATTTACATTTCTATAGCACCTTCCACTCCCTCAGGATATCCCAAAGCATTTCACAGTAAGTGAGGTACTTTTGAAGTATTGTCTCTGTTAAACCACAGAAAACACATCAAACTCATTGCACACAGCAAGATCCCAGTCATATCTAGATGAGGTGTAGAAAAATCTGAACCAGTTAAAATAAAAACACGAGAACACAAGAACATAAGAAGTAAGCCATGGCCCATCAAGCCCGCTCCACCATTTAATAGGATCGTGACTGATCTGCTCAAGGACCCATATCCACTTACGCACCTGCTCACCATTACCTTTAATTCCCTTACTGTTCAAAAATCTGGCTATCTATCTTTGCCTCAATCGCTTCACTGGGGAGGGAATTCTCCAGAATCATAACCCTTTGGGGGAAGAATTTCCTCCTCAACTCCATCCCAAATCTGCTCCCCCTTATTTTGAGGCTACTCCCCCTAGTTCTAGTTTCACTTGCCAGTGGAAACATCCTCCCTGCTTCTATCTTATCTATTCCCTTCATAATTTTATACATTTCTATAAGATCCCCTCTCGTTCTTCTAAATTCCAATGAGTACAGTCCCAGCCTATTCAATCTCTGCTCATAAGCCAATTCTGTCAAATGCAGCATCACCCTAGTGAACCTCCTGTGCACCCCCTCCAGTGCCAGTACATTCTTTCTCAAGTAAGGAGACCAAAACTGTACACAGTACTCTAGGTGTGGCCTCACCGGCACCCTGTACAGCTGCAACATGACCTCCCTGCTTTTAAACTCCATCCCTCTTGCAATGAAGGGCAATATTCCATTTGCCTTCTTAATTACCTGCTGCACCTGCAAACCAACTTGTGATTCATACACAAGGACACCCAGGTCCCTCTGCACAGCAGCATGCTGCAAATTTTTACCATTCAAATAACAGTCCTTTTTGCTGTTATTCCTACCAAAATTTATGACCTCACATTTACCAACATTGTATTCCACCTGCCAGACCCTTGCCTACTCACTTAACCAGCTATATCCCTCCAGACTTTCAGTGTCCTCTGCACACTTTGTTCTATCACTCAGTTCAGTGACATCTGTGAACTTCAACACTATACTTGGTCACCAACTCCAAGTCCTCTATGTAAATTGTAAGCAATTGTGAGACATAGTCGTCTAAGGATCAAGTGCGGGTAAAACAGGATTAGTATAGTTTGGTGTTTGTTGATCAGCATGGACATGGTGAGCTGAAGGGCCTGTTTCTGTGCTGATTGAGAGATGAATATTCATCAATATATTAGGATGAATTTGCCTGGCTCTTTTTCCTATCATTGCCCTGGGATCCTTCCTGTTCAAATGAGAAGACAGACAGGGTCTGAGTTGAAATCTTCATTCGAACCATGAAACTGATGAGCTCCTGACTCAGAGTGAGATTTACTGCCACAGCTGGGGCATGTTAAAAGGTATTTGGAGTAAGACCAGTGAAATGGGGCTGACATACAGGTCAGTTTTGATCTAATTTCCTGGTGGAATAGGCTTGAGGGGCAGAATGGCCTTCTCCTGTTCCTGAATTATCCTCCCAACCTGCCACCTCACTCCAAATGAAATTGAAAATATGAAAGGGAATGGTGCCCAGGATTATGGGGAACAGCAGGAAGAATTGGACGTTGTGTCTCCAAACTAGCATAGATGAGATGGGCTGCATAGCCTCGTTCTGCACTATATGATTCTGTGAACGGCTGCAGCATTCTTGATTAAATCTATGTTCCCATAGGTTCTGCTTTTTCAGCTTATTAAAGAGTCCTGTCGTACAGTAATCCCACCCTGGGGCCTGTGGGGAATCATCCAGTAATCCTCAGACTGGATCCCAGATCACTGGTTGTTCCAGCAAGTCAGGAACTCACCTGCAACTGGATAACTGACCAATCGGCTTCAACTCCCCAACCTGGCTTTTGAAGAAATCCAACATTTCTCAATCACCAGGAGTGGGGAATATGTTCCACTGGGAACGGCTGTGTTCCTGGACGGAAAACCGTGAGGCTGTCGCTCAATTAGATCCTTATTTCCATTTAGAAACTCACTCTGCTCAGCCCTGAACTCCTTCTCCTTTCCTATTGATTTGTGTTTCAGCGAGAATTGGATTTCAGTTTTTAATCTTTCAATGAAGCTTCACTCTCCCACATGCTGAGGAGACAATAACATTCTCTGAGCTAATTGAGAAATAGAGTCCCATCTTAATCATTTCATCTTGATGACTCGTCTAATCAGGCTGTGGATTGGACAAACAGATTGGCACAGGAAGAGACCGAGAGATGGACAGTAATAGCACGTCAGCAAATAAGGTCCATGTGAGGAATCGTGAGAATGAAATGAAAGACTCATGGAGTGAATTACAGAACAGAATGAGACAGTGGACAGTAGCAAAAACAGGGCAGAATGGTCTAGAAAAATCACTTATACAGAGACATCGTTAGAAAGTTATCAAGATTGGAAAATTCGTGCCCCAGGCCACACAACATCTCAGAAAGACAGACTGAATGAGGAAGGAGGAGGTGTATCCCTGAAAGTAAAGGATGAATTAAGAACTTTAGGGAGAAAGGATCAAGGCTCAAAAAATCTTCAAGTGGGATCAGTTTGGGTGGAGATTAGAAAATGCAGCTCTGAATGGTGTATAGGTCCTGTAACAATTGTTACTCTGATGGGCTGAATGCACAGTGGCTCACTGCTACTTCACTGTGCCAGAATCCTGGGTTTGATTCCAGCATTGGATGACTGTGTGGAGGAGTTTGCACATTCTCCCTGTGTCTGTGCGGGTTTCCTCACACAGTCAAAAAATGTGCAATCTAGGTGGATTGGCCACAGGAAATGTACAGATAATGAGATGGGGTGGGTCTGGATGGGATGGTCTTCGGTGGGATGGTGTGGCCATGATGAGCTGAATGGTCTGCTTCTACACTGTCGGGATTCTATGATTAAGCAAGAAATAATTAGCTGGCTTCAGAAATGTCATTTAGTTTTAGGTTAAAAGAAGTTGTTTATAATGTTGCAAAGAACAGAAGTCAGCCTGAGGATTGGGATTTATAAACCAGCAAAGGGCCATCAAAATGTTAATAAAAAGAGACAAAATAGAATTAGGAGATTAAATGAGCCAGGATGATAAAAGCAGATTGGAAGAGCATGATCAAGTTTACAGAAATGAGCAGAGTAAATATCAATCCCTCAGAGACAGACAGAGCAGAAATTATCATGGGGAATGGGGAACAGATATTGACAAAATAAATTTTTAAAAAAACCCAAAAGAACTGCAAGTGTTGGAAATTGGAAACAAAAACTGAAATAGCTGGTAAAACTCAGCAGGCCTGGCAGCATCTGTGCAGAGAAATCAGCGTTAACGGTTTAGGTCCGGTGACCCTTCCTCGGAACACCTGTTCACTCTGACTTATCTCTACAAAAGAAATATCTTATATCTGTCTTCAAGGCAGAAGACAGCAATTAGTCAGAAATCGAGTGGAATCTGGAAATGATAAAAACATGGGAATTCAGATCATTAATATCAGCAGAGACAATGATCCCCAGAGAAACTGGGAGGCACTGAAATTGGGGAAATCTCCAGGAGCTGAAGGATGAGACACACTGGTTGGAAGGAGAGAGCTGCAGAGAACAGGAGTTCTCTGCCTGTGACTGTCCAACATTCCCTGGATTTTGGAATGTTCCCAGCAGACAAACAAATGTGACACCAATATTCAAGAAATAACGGAGAGTGAGAGAAAACAGGAATTAGACCAGTTAGCCTGATATCAGGAAAATGCTAGAATCCATCATGGAGGAAGTTGTAACAGTATACATAGAAAATCAGAGTCTGACCAGACCAAGCCTGGTCTGGGTGGCGCAGTGGCTCAGTGGTTAGCATTGCTGCCTCACGGCACCTGGGACCCAGGTTTGATTCCAGCCTCTGGTGACTGTGTGGAGTTTATACATTCTCCCCATGTCTGTGTGGGTTTCCGCTCTGTGTCCAAAGGTGTGTAGGTTAGGTGGATTGGCCATGGGAAATGCAGGGTTACAGGGATAAGATAAGTGAGCAGACCTGGGTGCGATGCTTTCTGAGGGTTGGTGTATACTTGATGGACTGAATGGTCTGCTTCCATGTGGTAGGATTTCCGTAATTCTTAGTCAAGACTTTTGACAAAACAGAAATCAAGTTTGATGGAGTTATGAGATATTTTCAAAAATGTAACTCGTCAGGCAGATGAAGGGGAACCAGTAAGAGTAGGGATATTGGGATTTCCAAAAGGAATTTGATAAGGTGACAAAAAGGTTAAAAATAGAAAGTAAGGGCACATGGGGCCATGGGTGATGTATTACGCTGGGTAGAGGGTTAGTTAGGACAGAGGGAGCTAAGAGTAGGGAACAGCTCACTATCTGTCTCTCACTGGGAAGGAAGGATCTACTCACTGTGTTTCTCTCATTGGGAGTGAGGGATCTGTAAGTATGGGAGGTGGATGATGAAGGAATCCATGGTGAGTTGCTGCGGTGCATCTTGTAAAAGGGGCACATTGCTGCTGCTGTGTGTCGGTGCCGGAGGGAGGGAATGTCGAAGGTAGTGGATGAGGTGTTGACGACTCGAGTTGTTTTATCCGCAGGAAGAATGTCATAATTTTGTCTGAATCCATGTAAACTGACTCCTTTACAGCTGGGAATGACTGTGTGAGCCTTGACCGAAAACTGAGTCCTGTCAAATATTCCCTAATCTCCCTCGACATTACCCATAGTCATTAATCTGACATTGTAGAGAATCACAATCCCATCTTCCTGTCTGAGTGTTTATCCTCCAGCCACGTTTTGACAAAGAGAATCCATTAACAGAGAAAAACAGTGAAGGGCAAAAGGCAAACCCCCATTGTGCGGTGATGTGTTGAATCTTATCCTGCAGCTGGTTGTGAGCTGATCTCTCTCTAAATGAGGCAGGACAGTGGTTCATGAGATCAAATACATCCACTTTGTGGTCACAACACAAATATGTCAGACCACACTCTGTAAACACATCACTGAGAAAGCTGTTCAACGGAAGAGAAGATTGAGCTTCTCACTGACTGAGAGTCTGTCGATAAAGTTCAGAAACCTCCCAGATGGTTTGTAGAAACACTGTTAGCTGGACAGGAATCTCCCCGCACAAACTCCCTGTAAAAACTCACCGTGATTCAGTGAGTGATCACAACCTCACTCCACACATTCAATCACTTCATCTGAATTAATGTGGGTTTACAAAACACACCTGGATCAGCAATCTCAGGGAAACTCTCCTGTGGAGACTGACCCTGAGCGCAGGGGTCCAAACCACATCCACTTCATTGTTAAACTGACAAAAACACAATCAGAACGATCACCTCACAGACACAAGATGATAATCACAGATTACACCCAGTGCTGAGGGAGTGCCGCACTGTCGGAGGGCCAGCGCTGAGGGAGCACCGCACTGTCGGAGGGTCAGTACTGAGGGAGAGCCGCACTGTCAGAGGGTCAGTACTGAGGGAGTGCCGCACTGTCGGAGGGTCAGTACTGAGGGAGTGACGCGCTGTCGGAGGGTCAGTACTGAGGGAGTGCCGCACTGTCGGAGGGTCAGCGCTGAGGGAGTGGCGCACTGTCGCAGGGTCAGCTAAAGGGAGCTCCACACTGTTGGAGGGCCAACGCTGAAGGAATGCCACACTATCAGTCTGCACTGAAGGGATCATTATTTATCCCTGTGCCTTACGTCACATCTTTAACTTTGAATGCACTGGAAATATTTCCGCCTGAATCTCCAATCATTTCCCCTTTTCTCATCCTCGCCCTGATCGTTTCATTTGTTACAGTGAGGACTTTTCTGAGGAAGACCATGCTCTGGACTGAAGGAATATTTCCAAATCCCCCTCTTCCTGATCCAGAGATTGTATTCTCTTCATTTTCCTCCATTCCCGCAGCACTTTGCTCATTTTCTCCAGGAGTGTGGATGGGATCTGATTGCTGTGTTATTCACAACCTGGGCCAAAGGACATTGAGAGAAGAACAAGCTCCACATTCCCAGAAAGTAAATCTCATCACATTGAGGGGGTCAGCCTCCCAGGAATGTGTGCACCATGCACCAGCAACTGAAAAATCAATAGAAGACAAAAGAACAAGAACAAAGAACAAAGAAAATTACAGCACAGGAACAGGCCCTTCGGCCCTCCAAGCCTGTGCCGTTCCAGATCCTCTATCTAAATTTGTTGCCTATTTTCCAAGGATCTGTATCCCTCTGCTCCTTGCCCATTCATGTATCTGTCAAGACCATCAGATTTGTGATGCCCCTCTGACAGCAGCTCCCTGCTGAAAAACCCACCATTCCTGATGTCCTCGTACTTCCCTCCCAACAACACACACCTCAACAAAATTTCCTTCCAGTCCTCACACACGCCTGATTCAGTCAGCACACAGTTCACATGCTCCCCATCGTCCTTTCCCCAGGCTGCCTCCCATCTCCCCAGTCTGTTCCCTTTCCTGTCATCCTTACCTACTTCCCTCAACACTCCCCTCCCCTGCCCCTGCTCTCTCCTCCTAACCTGTCCTCGCACCCCCTCTTCTCCTCCCCCCTCTCTCTCTCCTCTCTCCTCCATTCCCTCTCTCTTCCCTCCTCAACTCTTCTCCTCCCTCCACCCCCTCCTGGGACAGCTTTCGAGTTTACTACCCCTTTCACATTTGAGTAAATGCCCGCCTGAAATCTCTGGGCTGCCCTCCCATCCTGGGGAAGCTCCAATACCTTTTCTCCCGGTCACACAGCATCAATGTTATTGGCGGTAATTGACATACAGACAGGAGGTACAGGAAGGTACCTGGAGGGCAGAATGAATCCCATCAGGTTAATGCACAAGGGAATTGCTGGGTGGGTGGGTGTTTATTTTAATGCGAGGAGCCTGTGAGGGAGGCAGAGGGGGTGATGCTGTTGATTAACACGTGGTGATGTGATATCCAGGAATACCCTCCCTAAGGATATTGTGGGTCAACCTGCAGCAAATGGTCTGTAGCAGTTCAAGACAGGAGCTCACCCCCACCCCTCAGGGGTAATTAGGGTCGGCCAGTGCTGCTCACAGGCTGACAATGAAAGAAAGAAATGGAACAAACTCCCACTAACTCTGCTCTCTAACTGGTCCCTTACCAGAAAACCTGCTCCTCTCCAGCTGCCAGTGGGAATCGGGGGATTTTGGGTTAATGGAGCCTGGAGAATGACATCAGGAAAAGTGCCACAATATTTATTATTGAGGTTTAAAGAATGACAGAAATGAAATCAAATAATATTTAAACCTTGTTGGATAAAATTCTGGAACTGAATGCCAACAGCTGCATTAAATTCATGGACCAAGATTCATTCAGATTCCCTGAGGCTGAAGTTGACTAATTTATGCAATAAAGTCTAAAGGAGCAGAATCTGTTTTCTGAGCGTTTTATTGATCAGGCTGCAATCCATAAACTACAATTATCCCCTCATCGAATTCCTGTAATTATTTCATCCTGATCATTATTCCCAGGAGATGCTGGTTAATTGTTAATGAAGGTGATGTATTCATCCCACTCCTAAATCAGCAAATGGAAATCAGGCAGTTTCCAACACTGGCTCTTCACATACAAGTTCCAGTGCAGAGACTGGCCATTCGGCCCATCTGCTCCATGCTGGGGTTTCTGCTTCACACCATCCTCCTCCCAGCTTTCTCCGTCTCACCCTCTCTGTAGATTCTTCGATTCCCTGCTCAAGCCTAGGCCAGTGTTGTTCAGCCTGATTTCTGAAGCTGCAATGTTGTTTGTGTGTTTTTGGCGAAGATCAATTAGAGAGAGCCAGCAGCAGCAATAAAGATCACCCACACATAGATCATTCCAACAGCTGCTCAATCACTGTCAGTGCAACACACAGTCTGGGTCCGTCTCTCTACTCCCCTCCCCTGAACTCACCCTCCGCACCTGTAGATGACACGAAGACAGATGAGTGGGAGGATGAGGAAGAAGAGAATGATTGAAGAACAGCAGGCAGTGACTCCCACAATCACATGGCCCAGCAGGAGGCCATTCAGCCCATTGTGCTTCTACTATCTCTAACTCTGCCACAGTCAGATACCCCTTGTTTCCCCTCTGGCACTTTCCCTAATTCCCTCTTATCACTGACCCTCCTGCCTCCCCATCCTAACTCATCAATGCAGAACACTTTAGTTTCTGTGAATTGATCAGAATATTCCAGCTGGGATCTAAATTGTCATTTCGAAAGGGGCTCACATCCCTCCTTCCCTTTTAGAGATGATGGGGAGGTGCCGGTGTTGGACTGGGGTGGACAAGGTCAGAAGTCACACGACACCAGGTTATAGTCCAACAGGTTTATTTGAAATCACAAGCTTTCAGAATCTTACTCCTTCTTCAGATGTTAACGAGAGAGGGAGCATCAGACAGAATTTACAAGTAAAACATCCAAGATTTAACAGCTTTGTAGGTTTGTTTAGTACATCCTTAAGAGTGGTGTGACCCTTTGATCTTTTGCTTATAAATCCCATGTCTGATGCTACCTCTTTCACTAACACCTGAAGAAGGAGTAAGACTCCAAAAGCTTGTGCTTTCAAATAAACCTGTTGGACTATAACCTGGTGTCATGTGATTTCTGACCCTTTTTGAGAGAGAGAGAGAGCAATCTTTCAACTAAAGTGATGACATTCTGTGCCAATGACCGAGGAGTTTCTCCCAGATATAGATCACTGTCACAATCTGCAATGACCCACATCAGCCCACAATCACTCAATACTCCTCATCGATTTCTACTTCCCTTCGAGTCCCGGCTCATTTCCCTCGTATTGAACCACAAGATAAAGTACATCCTGCAACACAGAGCTCTGTCACCCTAATTAACCCAAATTAAAGTTTCAATCATTCCATCTGCCTGTCGAGCCAATGTTGCCAAAACCCAATTTGTTTCCAATGAGGAGAAAGCCATGTTCTCCATCACTGTCCTGTCCACATTCGCCAAAACAAAGTGTGAGTGAGTGAAGGGCTCGATGCATCTCTCACTCTGTCTCAACTCTCTCCCAGTCAGTGGACTCTAACCTACAAACTGCTGATGCTTTCAGGGACAGCAAATCTCCTTTCAACAGCAAACTCACTTTTGTGACAGAGAGACAGAGATTGTTTCATTACCAAAGTGTCATTGAACAGAGTCATCCAATCAAACACTGAATTGTCATCAGCTGTGGCACAGTGGGGAGGGGACTTGACTGAGAACCACCAGGTTGTGGGTTCAAATCCCACTCCAGAGACCGGAGCTTCACATCCAGGACAATAGTGCCAATGCAGTACTGAGGGAGTGCTTCACTGTCAGAGGGTCAGTGCTGAGGGAGTGAAGCACTGTCAGAGGGTCAGTGCTGAGGGAGTGAAGCACTGTCAGAGGGTCAGTGCTGAGGGAGTGCCGCACTGTCAGAGGGTCAGAGCTGAGGGAGCCACTCCTGCTATTACAGAACCTAATTCCACTCAGGTACAAAATCGATCGACGCTGTTGCTGGCAGCACAATATTCTTCTCTGTAATAGCTTCAGCAGGAGTGGCCCTTCATGCTCTTTTTGACCAGCCCCAAGTCATTAAGATGCTGAGAGGTTTCATCAGGGACAGAGTCTGAATGGATGAAAGATCTGTGTTTGTGGAACCAGATTGCGATGGTGATGTTCCTGCTCCCTATCTGACTGGGCCTTTGGAGTTACAGACCGATGAGAGAGCGGGGCATTGGGAACTGAGACACTTTACCCTGCCCTCTGGATGGGATCAAGGGCTGGCAGTGAGAGACTCTCATGGATAGGACAGGTTGGGTTTCACTGGGTCACATGAATACTGTTCCCAAGAGGCCAGGAGCTTGCAAGCACAAACCACACCCCAGACTCTGAGCATTATGGGATGTCCTCTCCTCTGAAGCAGACAGTCAGGTGACCATCCATTATCCAATGGGAGTGTTTGACCTGAGGCAGGGATTTGACTTGGGGCCTTGGCCAAAACTCCTCCCTCAATCGGTGATAGAATCAAATACTTCCCCAGCACATTGCTATGGGATATTTCTGTGCTAAAGCCAAAGTCTTTGAAAATGATAAACAGGAAAGGGCAGGAAATGAGCAGCGAGCTCTTCTGAAAGACCTAGCACTGGCACATTCCTAATAGACTCCACTTTTGTAGGAAGTGCTTTGAAACCTTTGATATCCAGGGAGCTGCAGCCATTTCTCAGCAGGTTTGGAGCTGACACCTCCTCCTCCAGATCGATGTGCTCTCTCTGTCTGCCTGAGAATCATCAAACAGATGATCAGGAGCTGGGGAAGATGATGAGCTGAGAGCTGGAAAGTCAGTAAGGATTCCCAGTGTCTCCCATGTGCTGAGTGTGGGAGCACTGAAGAGACATCAGTCAGGAGCAGAGTATTCCCTCGTCAGCTCTCAGCCAGTGGCCTGGTGTGATTGTAGGGCTGGGAGCTCCTCTTTCAGAGAGATTGTGTGAAAGCTCTTTCATGGAGATGAGGTTTCGCAGCTTCAACAGGCCATTGGACTCAGCTGGACATCTCCCTGATCGATAGGACACAGAATTCGAAGCTGTCTGTCAGTCAATCTGTCCGTCCAGCTGCCTCTGAGGGAGATCCCACTGCATCTGAGACTGAGCTGAACAGTATCTCTCCAGGAACACAGTTCTCTCAATCCAGCTCCTCATTCGTTGGAATACAGCACACCTCCAAACAGACAAACCTCCCATTCCCACCAAATGAGAGTGATCTGGAGACGAAGGAAGTAGAGGGCAGTGGGGACAGGGTCCCAGGACATTGGGAGCAGCACCTTCAGGGGACTGACATTAACATGAGGCTGTTTGGGGGGATATCAGGAAGCAGGCCAATTCAGGAAGGGCCATGGAAATCTGGCTCCTTCTATCTCTCCCTGAAAGAGCTCCATGTGCAGCAGGTCACTGGGAGCTTTCGAGGCTGAGATTGATTGAGGTTAGTGGAAACCAAGGAATTTGGAACAAAGGAGGGGAATTGGAAGGAAAGGCAATTGAAAGATGGAATAGGCTCAAGGGGCAGAGTGATGTCCTCCTGTTCCTATCGAACAGACTCGAGGGTAGAGTGGCTCGCTGGTCGTAGACTCTCCCATGAGGGGAAAAGTCCTCTCAGGGTGAATCTGAGAGAGAGCCTGGAGACATTCGATTCTCTCCATCCTTTCAGGGCTCAGTGAGGAGACTCGCAGGAGGAGAGTATGTAGCGGTCGGACAGAGTCTGTGAGATTTCCCAGGAGAGGGAGAGACACAGACACAATCACCGAACAGAAGCAGTGGCTGTGAAAGTGCAGACAGGCTCTCTGCCTGTGCGTTACACAGACATCTTTCACTTCCTCACTCTCGGATACAGTGCTGGGAGAACCTGGAATGGCTGACATCTCCTGTAGCATTCCCTCTGGCTCCATCACACAGGGAATAGGATGGAGTCACATTTCCAGGCATCAGGTGAGACTGGGCATTCAGGGAGACATCATTATCCCACGCAGTAAACACATCTGGAACATCTGTGCAGGGAGCTCACTGACACAGCTCATCACAGCAACATCTGGCAAGAGGAATTCTGTGGAATTCTCTTCCCCAGAGAGCACACAGCCTGGATCATTCAAGAGATTCCAAGTTAGACAGAGTTTTGATCAATGAGGGGTCAAGGGTTATTGAGAGTGTACAGGGGGAAGGGGTGCAAAGGGACAGGAAAGGGAGATGAGGCCATCAAATCAGCCAATCAGCCAGGAGATTATTGAATGGTGGGCATGTTTGATGGACCAAATGGCCAATTCCTGCACCTATGGTGTATGATGTTCTAAGTGGGGTGTTAATCTTCCTGGGAATCTGTCCCTTTAAATCATAAACAGTAAATCATCTTTCTCAGTGATTCGTTCTGTCGAGAATTTACAGTGTGTGAGAGATTGGTTGTGTGGGGTTCATGAATACATTTTAACACAAAGCACTGTCAGAAATTCCTCATTTCCCTCAAGAAAGGGACCATTCAGCCCATAATGTCAGTGCTCTTCCAGGTGCCAGTTTATGATGTGATTTTTGTCAATACTTTCTATGTTAAAACTGGACACAAAATGCTGGTAAAGATAGCCTTTTGAGGGTCCCCTGATGTCTTTGGTGGATTGAAACCAGTTCCCTGTCACGAAAGGGAACAAAAGGAACATTCCAGACTGACGTGTGTCAATGCCCTTCCCTGAGACCAATCAGAAAGTGTAATGACCATCAGATGGACTGAGTCATTCAGAAACAATAACGCTGACCGTCTGAAACCTGGGAGGTGTGGGACCACAGCACAGAATATTGGATTCACCACAAACACAACCTCTTTGTTTGCAAAATGACTTTGAACTGGCAAACAAGTCACAAGGGACTGCCATGTTTTCTGTCTCCTTTTAAAACCAACAGAAGCTGTTTGCAAACAGTTCCACCAGAAATTGACCAAATTATCTGCCATTAATTCAACCAGACAAGGGAACTAACATTGACTTGACAGTGAGAGATTCCAGCAGAGAGATACTGCCCACAAACTGCTCCACCTTCAAGTTCAGCTGAGGACCAACCTCCGAGAAATTCGACTGTGAGAGATCTCACAACCTTGTGAAATCCCTTTACTTTACAAAACCCTCACTTCAACCGCAAAGCATCGAAACAAGCCAATCCACTGCAGGCCTGCCTCAAAGGAGACTGGAGATCATAAATCAGAAAATGAGATAAATATAAATTGTTGTACGTTTATCGATAAACTTTATTTTAGAACTTACTGATGCTTGCTGCTGACCACATTGAGCTGGGATCCACATCAGGAGTAAGTGAGCATATGTCTTATAAATCCCAAATAGCCAAAGGCAGGCTGTACATGGAGCAAACCCACCAGCCCCGTCACTTTTCCCTGCAACAGCTGGAGGTGCTATACCCGCCCCTACACCTCGATCCTCAGCTCTGTCCAACGCCAAGACAATCTTTCCAAATCCAACAGGGGTTCACCTGCACATCCTCCAACCTGGCCTCCTGTATCCGCTGCTCCCGATGTGGCCTCCTCTACATCGGGGAGACCAAGCGGAGGCTCGGTGATCATTTTGTAGAGCACCTGCGCTCTGTTCCCGACAAACAACATCTTCCGGTTGCGAACCATTTTAATTCTCCCTCCCACTCCCTGGGTGACATGTCCATCCTGAGCCTCCTCCAGTGTCACAACGATGCCTCCCACAAACTGGAGGAGCAGCACCTCATATTCAGCCTCGGGAGCCTACAGCCCGATGGTCTCAATGTGGATTTTACCAGTTTCAAAATCTCCCCACTCCTGGCCTCATCCCATGTTCAACCCCTCCTCTCATCCCCACTTCCTTGACCTGACAAAACCT
The DNA here is from genome assembly GCF_021869965.1 of Rhincodon typus. Lineage (NCBI taxonomy): Eukaryota > Metazoa > Chordata > Chondrichthyes > Orectolobiformes > Rhincodontidae > Rhincodon > Rhincodon typus. Next base: position 80,053,118 of record NC_063341.1, read on the forward strand.
GTCCATCTTCTCTCCCACCTATCCACCCCACCCATTCCAATGACCACTCCCCACTACCCCCACCTGCATCCCACCTATCTTCCCCCAAACCCACCCGTCCTCCCTCTATTTATTTCCCAGCTCCCTTCCCACTCACCAGTCTTGCTGAAGGGCCCAAACCTGAAGCTCCTCTGATGCTGCCTGACCTGCTGTTCACACTGTATTGAGTGAAGGGAACACATACATTCTGTCTGTGACATATAAAGGTTTCTTTCATTTGGTCATTGTCTCATTGCTGTCTGTGGGAGCTTGCTGTGCACATTTCGCAACTGGGTTCTCTCCACTTAAGGTGTGACTACACCATACAAGTGTTTCAGTAGCTATTAATGTGGTGATGCTGCCTGCGTGGGACTGTCCAACAAGCAAATTCCCCAAATTCACAAGAGAAAGTGTGCGCACGTGCATTTGTGTGTGTGTGTGTGTGTGTGTGTGTGTGTGTGTGTCTGTCTGTCTGTCTGTGAGGTAGACAGAGGGAGAGAAAGAGAGTGTGTGTGTGTGGCAGACAGAAAGAGAAAGTGTGTGTGTGTGTTTTTGTGTGTGTGTGTCAGACAGATAGAGAAAGAGAGTGTGTGAGAGGGAAACAGAGACACAGTTTGTGTGAGTGGCAGAGGCAAAATGGAGACAGAATGAGACAAATTGAGAGAGCATGAGAGCGACAGATGGAAAGAGAGAATAAGAGAGAGAGAGAGACATAACAGAGAGGCAGGTGGAGAGTGAGAATCAGAGAGTGATACACAGATGGACAGAAAGAGAGGCAGACAAAGAGAGAGATGGAATTTGGAAGATGAAGAGAAACAGCAACGAACACAATTGAGACACAGAGAGATGAGAGATACAGAGTAATAGCCAGAGGGAGAGAGACTGTGAGGAAGGGAAAGAGAGAGATGGAGACTGAGAAACAGAAAGCGAGAGAATAAAAGAGACAGGCAGTAGAGAGACGTGGTGAAAGAGAAAGCGAGGGACAGTGAAACAGCCCGAGATTCACGCAGTAAGGATGAGCAGCTAGACTTACCATCATTACTCCCTGGGCTTTCTCTATGGAACAGTTTGATCTCCTGCTGCTCCTTCTCAGTCACTGTGTTGGAAATCATGAGTTCTCCTGGTTTCCCTGCAAAAGATCCATTAGGAACGGAGAGGGAGGGAAAGAGGTGACATGGATAAGCGACAGGACAGTTGCCCCTGGGAGCCTCTGGAAGGCTGAAAGTCCGGAGGGGCTTGTGTTTGAAGGTTCTCAGAGCTCAGAGTGACTCTGCCACAAGTCTGTCTCGGCACTGTCCCTGGCTCTCACTCCCTCGGGCTGTCACACTTCATCAATGCCCCTTGATCCTGCTTCAATCCTTCCTTGGGCATTAATAAATAATGCAAGCCATGTGTGTGAGAGAGAGACAGAGAGCGCGGCTCTGTGTGTGTGTGTGTGAGAGAGAGAACTGGGAGAAGGTTGTCTCTGTAACGTTCTGTCTTTCTCTGCTCCTTCAGCTCTCTGACTGCTGCTTATTAAGGCCTCCGTGAGGATTGGGTACGGAATCGATGACATCTGGGCACTGATTGGTTTTTTTCACATTTACACTGAACTGACAGGGTTCCAATGAAACCAAACAACAAGCTGCATCTATATAGCAGCTTCCACACACTTCAAAATCGGACAAGGGCCACAGGGAAGTGCATCACAGCAAAATGAGTCAGTGAGAAATAGAGAGAGGGATGGAGAACCTGGAGGAGGTGACAGTGATAGGGAGGGGATTTAGGGGCTGGAGGAGGTTACAGAGATAGGGAGGGGTGTAGAGGCTGGAGGAGGTGACAAAGATAGGGAGGGGTGTACGGGTTGGAGGAGGTGATAGAGATAGGGAAGGGTGTAGGGGTTGGAGGAGGTGATAGAGATAGGGAGGGGGTGTAGGGGTTGGAGGAGGTTACAGAGATAGGGAGGGGGTGTAGGGGAATGGAGGGGGTTACAGAGATAGGGAGGGGTGTAGGGGCTGGAGGAAGTGACAGAGGTAGGGAGGGATGTAGGGGCTGGAGGAGGTTACAGAGGTAAGGAGGGATGTAGGGACTGGAGGAGGTGATAGAGATAGGGAGGGGTGTACAGACTGGAGGTAGGGAGAATGTGTGACTCACAGGTTAATGTGTCGCTGGGATTGCACAGCTGGTCGATGAGGTTTCACTGATCCCTGAGACTGTGAGGATGAAGCCAAGCCAGTGATGACCATCTCAAATCACATCACACGACAGAGACAGAGAGTTGAATGCAATTGATAAGGTCTGAGAAACATAGACACACACTGTATCTGCTCCCAGTGAGGAACTGTCACTGACTTCATTAAGAAGAGAGAAATGTGGGCAAAAACCTGGGAAATGTTTGGGGTAAAATCTCCGAGTTTCAGACTGAGGAGTGTTCAATCTGAGTTCCACCCACTCTCTGCAAAAATCTCTCATTTCCTCAGATTGCCAGCTAATCTGTATCTCATTAACATTTCCTAGCTTTGCTTGATATCCCCTTGCCCCAAAAACACACCCATCATAGTCTCTGAAAGCCCCAACTAATCCCTCAGAATCTACACCTTTCCTGAGGGAGACCATTCCAGACCCCAATCCCTACTGTGTTGGGAAGTGTTTGCTGACACCTCCCTGAATGGCCTGGCTGGGATTAGAATGTTCTGCTCCTTGTTCTGGACTCTCCCCCACTTCTCTCCATTCATCCAATCAACTCCTTCCATCATCTGAGAGATCTCCATGGGATCACGCTTTAATCTTCAATATTCAGGGGATTACAATCTGTTTGGTGTAACCGGCCTCATCATGTAACCCTTTCCTCTACAGGATCATTCTGGTGAATTTGCTCTGCCCTGTTCGAGACCAGTCTCCTTCCTGAGGAACAGGGTCCAAAACTGAACCTCATTCCCCCTGACCATGTTTGTGGGGAACAGAAGGTTAATTTGCTGCCCTTTGTATTCCCGACTCTGAGGTAAAGACCAATGTTCCACCAGCCTTAACCAGACATGAGAATGGGTTAGAATCACCATTCACAACCTGCCTACCTCCTTTAGAATGGAGATGGCCAAACGATCCTGTGAGGAAAGGAATCTTTCTCTCAATCTCTTGCTTTCTTTCAGATTCTTTCCCGTTCCCAGGGAGAGGGATGGACGTTGGACATTGGCAGCTCCCTTGGATCTTGCACTTCCTCCTGTGGAGCAGATGACTCTGGAAAAGCAGAATTTTAGCGGCTGACACATGGAATTTGAGACAATGAGATTCATTCGTTTTAATTCCTTCTTTTAATAAAATTCCTGTTTCACCATCTGTGATGGTGTGTTTCATACCCATATCCCCAAAACCCTAAATTGGAGTTTGAGATGACAAAGATGTGTTTGTTCATGACCTGATGTACTGTTGTGTGCAGTAATGTTCTGGAAAGGTCACAGCTTGGGAACAGGCATTAAACAGAACTGTTCTGCACTAAAGACATGAAAATTAAAGCTCACTTACTCTGAGTGTTGCCACCAGGTCCTGTCAAAAGGACACAAGATGAAAGTATTTCAATCAGCCTGTGATCTGAGAGGTCCAAACCAGGCTGCTCAAGTGCTGGCCTTAAAGCTAACAAGATAATCCTCTGTAACCTCCACAACAGTCTCCTATTGACACTTACAAACAGCTCAGAGATTGGTCTGTTTTCATTTTTATCTTTCTTTTTGACTCCTTTCTCATTCCTAAACTGTGTTAATTTGTAATTTGTTATTATTTCGTATGTTTAGGAACTAATCAACTCAATATTCTGTGAACTCAAGAACACTAGGTTTAATTGGTTTCTTTTAAAATATAATGTAATTTAATCTGGGAGAAAGGAGACCTAGCAGGGAGGGACATTTTTAAAATAATTCCATTTCAATAAGTGAGGGGAAGGTGAGGAACTAAAAGGAACAAGCTTACCTGCTCACCCAGGAGTTTAACAATGTTGAGTATCCTGTCCTGAACCTGAGCTGATTGGGAATCTGTCTGGACACTGGTTGTAACATTCGTTAATGAAAAACTGTGGAACTTTGAGACTTTGTTCTCTCAGTAACTTCCCTGGAACTCATTCTGTTTACTTTAAAGATTATTCCCGATCCCTAAACATGGAATTGGTGTCTCATCCAGGATCATAACAACAGCATTGTGAGGAAGGGTGGGAGAAACAGGAGAATGAGGGAACAATCTGAGACAGGGGGCTTCTGAGATTCCCCACACTCTGTGTGAAGACAAATTACATTGCAAATCTGTCAGGGTGAATTATCCCCACCTCACTTCACATTCCAGTTAAACAAAGATTTCCCCAGCTGAGTAGCTCACATTCTGATCATTTCCAGAAAATCACTGAAAGTGCAATAAAAAAAGACCCATTTCTCAGCAGCAAATCAGATTGTTCTGTCTTTTCAAACATTCCAAGCTGCCCCAGAGGCAATCTTCAAATGTTGATTCAGTGTTTGGATATGAGCAGGAGTCAGTATAAAACAAAATGCAGCCCTTTCTCCCATACATTACTGTCACTTAATGCAGTGGGAATCTCACTGACAATTTCACACCTTTCTGAAGATACGGACATGGATCGATTTGATCCATCAGTGGGGACATCAGGGACAACAGGAGGAACTAAACGGGGGAAAGAAAAATCAAGGAAGGGGAAAGTGAGTGAGAATGAGAGAAAAGACAGGAAGAAATGAAAGAGAGAGAGAGCAAAAGGTGAGAATAAAACAAGGAAACAAACAATCTGCATTGGGCTCTGTCCACTCGAGACTTACCAACCAGTAAGAATTGAGAAGGGGACAGCGTTATGTGGAGACACTGGGCCTGAGAGTTAGCTGGAGGCCCAATGGGCAGCATTCTGGCCTGTGCCTCCAACATTTCCCATTTCAAAGCCTAGCCCAGGTTGAGTATAAAAATCATACCTAACAGCAGGAGCTCACCAGTGAGGGCCAAAGGGACATGTCCTGTGCTATGGATGCCTGTCCCTCTCTGACTCTATAGCAGGAGTACTGAGGGGAGGCCACACTGTCACAGATGTGAGACTGAGGCTTCACCTGCCCCTTCAGGGTGAGAGGATCCATCCCATTGCAGGGCCTCAAACAGGAGCAGGGAGCTCTCCTCAATGTCCTGATCATTGGCCCCATCAGTCTCAAAACAGAGAGTCCAACAGCACAAAAAGAAGCCATTCATCCCCATTCCCAAGACTCTCTGCCTGATTAAAGTTCCTCTTTCAAACCTCCCCCTTTAACAAAACGTTCGGTCTCTTGTCCTAATATCTCCCAGAACCACTCGGTCTGATCACTCTCCCCCAGAGCAGTTGGAGAGGTCTCATTGCCTTAAAGGTGATAAATAAATGCAGAGGGCTGTTGGTTCAAAGGCATTTGGTACGAATTGGGAATCTTGAGGGTAACTGATTGCTGTTTGAAAGCTTGAGGTTTTGAGGCTGTAAAACATAAAACATAGAACAGTACAGCACAGTACAGGCCCTTCAGCCCACGATGTTGTGTCGACCTATTATCCTACACTGAGATCAAACTTCCCTGCATACCTTACATTGGATGGTGTCTTCACAAGGACAAACAGAAAGAGGGGAATCACTTGGCTGTGAAATTTTGACAAGAGCTAGATGTTTGAGGAGTGGGTTGTATTGAAATCGAAAGACAGAGAGAGCTCAGTGCATCGATCGCAACGTTACAGCGAAGATAGAGTGAAGATCAAAATTGACGTTTCCCAGATATCTCCAGCAACATCACTTCAGCTACAGCGTCGATGGCTGGACAATAAAGAGCCGATAAAACCACATTCAATCTGTCCTCATCCTGGGGCAGTCTGTCCGAAAGAGAAGCCATTCAGGAAGGTGGAGAAAGTAAGGAGGAGAGGGAGGAGAGGGGTTTGATTTATTTGATTTATTTATTGTCATGTGTATTTTGTTACAAAATAGAATGAAAAATATTATGGTGTTGCAACTCTCCTGTGCCATCTTAAAACACAGAAAATAAACCAAAATATAGAATATAATGGCAGAAAACTGAAGAATAAAGAAAAAATGTTTAACCTTACAGAACTTCTTGTTAAGTGTTCAGTCATGGGCCATCGGCCTGGTGGCCAGGCACGAGTCCCCTTCACCGCACACCATCGGAATGCAAGTCGCCAAATTTTCAGCAGCATTTCGCCTCCACCGATGCCCTCAGCAATAAGATTCCCTGTGGGACTATGCATCACTGACACTGCCATTTACTGAAGTGGAGTAAACTCACCTCCACCAGGTCTCATACTGAGCCCAAACTGGCCTCTGCCTCAGCAGGCACAATTCCACATCGGGGGCTTTTGATCATGTCAATAATGAGACAGTGGTCACAGAGGCAGGAGACACAGTAATCAGATGGAGATAGATTGAATGGAATCAAGAAATGATCCAGAGGGGGCAAGCATCCAGTTTAAATTTCTCTTCCTGTTTTACAGAGCCCTCTGTGTGTCCTCACCCGCCCTGTCTCTGTCCCAGCCCCACAACCAATCCAGATCTCTGTCTTTCTCTAATTTGAAAGAGCCAGGATAGCACGTATGGGCAGAGTGGTCTCTTTCTGGGCTGTAAGATTCGATGACTCAATAAATTGTACAGAACCATCTCATTTCCTTAATGTTCTTCCTGCTTTGATCGATTCAGAGGCACATTACATCTTTACTGTATCTGTGTTGTTACCACGGCAATTGTCCAGAATTTAATAAACCAATAAACTGCAGCTTGAGCCATTTATTCCTCAGCCTCAGACATCACAACATTTTGATATTACATTAAACTCCCAGATTCCTATATCCAGCAGCTCTGCGTAAAGCTCAGGAGTTCAGATCAATACAGACAAGCTGTTGTAATGAAGGGTTCAGATCTGGCCCTGTGGGGGCTGAACCCAATATTGTTTCCGTTCCTGATGAAATGTCCCAGGTTATCGAGTGCCTGGGTGAGGAGGGATCCATAGGCTGTCCCTTCTTCACTCAACCTGCCTCCTCGCTTGGTCACAACAAGTTTTATTCAAAAGCATCCCCTCCCTTTCTGGGTTCCTATCTCCCAGAGCAAATGAATTCAAGTTGTAAAAGGAACCATTTGAACCAGGCTTTAGTGACTGACTGAAAGTGTGAGCTGATTTGTTCCTAAACACCTGAGGAAATAGTAACACAACATGGGGTGGTACAGTGGTTCAGTGATTAGCATTGCTGCCTCTCAGCACCAGGGATGTGGCTTCAATTCCACCTTTGGGTGACTGTATAGAGTTTGCACGTTCTCCTTGGGTCCATGCTGGTTTCATCCAGGAGCTCTGGTTTGCTCCCACAGTGCTGGTCAGGTGGATTGGCCATGGTGTCAACAGATGAGCGAGCTAGGCAGATTAGCCATGGGAAATGCAGGGTTGCAAGGATAGGGTTAGGGGGTGTGTCTGGGTCAGATGCTCTTTGGAGGGTGGTTGAGAACTTGATAGGCCGAATGGCCTGTTTCCACACTGTAGGGATTCGATGGACATGGAGTAGAAATGAGTTGATAAAAGTTACAGCAAGTCTCTGGGGCATTTGTGAACAGGAGATTGTGGAACATTGAGAATGGAGAAATCGATACAGAGGTATCTAGCTTTGCAATTTTGATGAAAATTCTTGTTGTGGTTTGTTATGACTCACTTGCCGACTGGCATTGAACATGAACGAGAGTTTCCTTCACCTGCAATGCAGGGCTGCCCTGTGGGCCATTCTTTGACTGTGACTTTCACAGCAAGTTAATGCTTAGGCCAAGGCTAGAACTTGAATACTAAAGCCAAAGAGAAAACCAAAACCAGGGTTAAATCTTATACTTAACCACTGCCCTAACATGTCTTTGAAAGGAGATGACATGGACAAGGTATTGGCTGTCTTTTCTCTCTTCATGTTCACATTCTGAGATACTCTGAGGAGATTACAGACCAATTTGGAGAAGTTGAATTTCTCTCTGTGAAGCTTCCTTAATGCTTCCAGAACATGTATTCAGGGCTCCTGCCCAGACAGCTACTGAATATACAGACACAGTCATCTCTTGACAATATTCCCTCCTTTCAAAAATACACATTTTAATGACAGTCCAATCTGTCCATGAGTGATTCTGGGGCACCTTCGATGGTCATTGCAGACACATTGGCTTTAGCGAAGTGTGACTGAAGAACATCCTCAAGCCTTAAGACAAACCTATCTCTGTAATACCCTGTAGCCTGACACTCCTCCCTGTCTCTGTAACATCCTCCAGGTGCTACATCCCTCCTTATCACGAGATCATCATCCAACACCCCAACCCAATGAGATATCAGGACTCCTCAAGTTCTGGAGTCTTGCTCTTCTCCAATTCCCATTGGTCCACCTTTGTTGGCTGTACAGCGGGAACCTGGGCTCTAAGATTTGGATTCCCTCCTGAAACAAATCTCTCCCTCTCCCTCTTCCCTCTTTTAAAATATTTCTTAACACCTCCCTCATTGACTGATCTCTTGGTCACATGCCTTAATGTCTACAAATGTGACTCAAGGACAGTTTATCCCAATATGCTCCTGTGAATCACCATCGAGTGTGAAAGGTGTTACATCAATGCAATTTGTTGGTTTTAACACGTGCTGGAGGCAATTTGAGGCAGTCACTCTAATTCTTCCTTTCAGTGTTAACAGTTTGAATTTGTGTAGATTGTTGAATTAATAGAGGAGAGTAATGAGCTGACCAGATATTCACAGTGAGCAAGGTAATCCTGGGACTGTGCTGGGCCCCACAGCTAATGGAGCAATAAGTCTGTGATAGAGGGGCAGGAAGATCATTCTCAGCTGTAAATAGAACAGTAACAAGCCCCTGAGGGATAAGCGAAGCTGCCCACAGAACTGTTCACCCTTCATTCGGGCACTGGCTGTGATTCAGGGCACTGACTTCATCGAAATGTCAGAGCTCAGTCCCAGAGAAACGCCCTGTGTATCTCCGAGCTCTCATCAACGCTCATTTCCGGGAAGATTCTCTGCTGATTTATTTCATTCTGTTGATATCAGCTAGGGCTGGCTCTCTGCCTTTTAATGAGGCCTTGAATCTCTCTGCTCTCTTGGTTCCAGAAAGTTCTCTGTGTGTTGAGCCTGAACTTTTATTTTATTCATAATAGGATGAGGATATCGCTGACCATGCAGCAGTTATTGCCCATCCCTAATTACCCAGAGGGCAATTCAGAGTCAACCACATTGCTGTGGGTCTGGAGTCACATGCAGACCAGACCAGGTAAGGATGGCAGTTTCCTTCCCTCAAGGACATTAGTGAGCCGGATGGGTTTTTCCAACAATTGACAATGGATTCATGGTTATCATTAGATCCTTAATTCCAGATTTTTTAAATTGAATTCAAATTCCACCATCTGTCTTGGTGGGATTCAAACACCGATCTTCAGAACATTAATACCACTCGGCCATTGCTTTCCCTTGATCCCATTCCTCCAACACCATTTGTTTCTCTCCAAACAGGAATGGGATACCATTCCGGTGAAATCCATGATTCCCATTTCTCAGGGTCACAATGAGCAGCAGTGATGATGTTCCTGGTCCAGTCAGTTTCTGCTCAAGGTGGCAGTCACTTGGTTCATCAGCGAGAGCTCATTCTCCAGCAGTGAGCTGCTTGTTATCAATTAGTAAGGCTGGCTGACAGATTCCTAACTCCAATTGTTTTATTAATATGGCCTGGGAATACTCGCATTGATTGGTTGCTAACAGTATCAGGCAGAGAGGGGCCAGTGATAAAGGGTTAAATTTCTGTGCAGTTTCACAGTCTCTCCAATGTTGCTGTTCACACACTGAGCTGTGTTTGAGAATACAAGATATCACTGAGTGTTGCACTAAATCTGATGGTTTATTGGAGCTGGGTTCACACAATTAGAAATTAATTCTCCAGGAACAGATCACTAATAGTCAAATGTAGTCTCGAAGCTGAACTGAGCATCAAAGGGAGAGTGTGAAGCCACAAATTATGAGCTATTTGGGAGTTCAGGTTTTAATTAGCTGCCAGAGGCAGAAATCTTTGCAAAGGAAAATGTGAACATGTTGTTACGTTTAATCAGAAGCTTTAAGCAGATGATTGAAGGTCATTTGGTCTCAGATTAAAACAATATAATAACTTTGAACTGTCTCTGAGCTGTCATATATCAGCTGGTGAACACTGGTCTGTTTTATACCAATAGGGGAAATGGAGAGAAAAGAAGTAGGAGGGCAGACAGAGCCCAGAAAACGTGGTGAGTAGATTCAACTCCTGATCTGCCTGCAGCTAGCTCCACATTGCTGTTGAGCTGTAGGTCAGTCACTCTCCATAACTCAGCAATGACCCTCCAGCAGCACCTTCCAAACACAAAACCTTTACCGCCCTGAAGGGCAAGGACAGCAGATACATGGGAACACCACCCCCTGTAATCTTCCCTCCAAGCCACTCCCCATCCTGACTTGGAAACATATCGCAGTTCCTTCAGTGTCACTGGGTTAAAATCCTTGAATGCCCCCCCTAAGGGCATTGTAGGACAACCTACAGCACATGGACTGCAGGGTTACAGGAAGACAGCTCACCCCCAAAATTCTCAAGGGTAGATTACATCATAATCAGGAACACATTTGGAACTGCTCTCATAGAAAGATTATGTCGTTAGACATTGAAGGCAGATCTGAATTCACAGACCGCCTGGACAGAGGGGTGTACGGGAGAGAGAGACAGAGAGACAGAGAGAAAGAGAAATGTTCTGTAATCTCAAACCTGATGAGAATTCAGGATGTTTCAAACAGAGAAAATTTAAGAAACATGGACTTGTCATGTTCTGGGAATTTCTCAGACAGTGATTGGGATCATAATAAAATGCAGGAGGATTCTGGGCAAGAGACACATTTGGGTTTCCCCATTCCAATTTCAGAAACTGTCTTGGGTTAACAACAACCTTCTGGTGTAACTTCACTACATCAGCCTTTAATTGGCTTCTTTGAAAGCACAAACTCATTTGGTTTGGGAGAAAATGATTGACAAGGGAAGGGATCACTTTCCGATGAACTTTGTTGTGACTACCTGAGGGGTAGGGGGAGGAACGAAAGTGAGTCCATTCATCCATCTTTACCCAAGAACTGAGCAATTTGAGTTTCCCGTACTTGAATCATTACTGATTTTATTCAGTAAGAGTGGGATATGGGCTTTGCTAGCTAGGCTAGTATTTATTGCACATCCCTAATTGCCCATTGAGAAGGTGGGGGGTGAGCTGCTTCTTGAACCGTGCAGTCCATGTACTCTAGGTAGATTCAAAGTGTGTATAAGGAAGGAAATCCATGAATTGACCAATGACAGTGAAGGAACTGTGACAAATTTCCAAGTCAACATGGTAAGTGGCTTGGAGAGGAATTTGCAGGCGGTGGTGTTCCCATGTATCTGCTGCCCTTGTCCTTCTAGATGGAAGTGGCCATGGGTTTGGAAAGTGCCGTCTGAGAATCTTCTGGATCGTACACACTGCTGGTACTGAGTGTCAGTGGTGGAGGAAGTGGATGTTTGCGGATGTGCTACCAATCAAGCGGGGGCTGCTTTGTCCTGGATAGTGTCAAACTTCTTGAGTGTTGTGGAGCTGCACCCATTCACACAAGTGAAGAATAGTCAATCACACTCCGAACTTGTGCCTTGTAGATGGTGGACAAGCTTTGGGCAGTCAGGAAATGAGTCACATGCTGCAGGATTCCAAATCTCTGACCTGCTCTTGTTGCTATCCCAAGTCCCTTGCTTTTGAACAGAATCAACACTGAACCCAACATTTCAATATTGAGATGACAGAAGCGATTGTCCTCAGAACCATCAGAAACTGTGTTCCCTAGTCATGGAGTCCATCCCTCTCCCACGGTCACTGTCTGACTCTGAATCAGATTGCTCACAACTTTGAAATCCTATTTGATCGAGAGCTAAGCTTCCAGTCATGTACTCTCTCTCTGTCTCCAATGCTGATTACTTCCAGTTCTGTCACATTGACAAGCATCAGCCCTGCCTCAGCCCATCTCTTGCTGAAATCTCATCCATCTCTTTGTTCACTGCAGCCTGTACTATTGCAGTGCTGTCCTCTCTGCTCTCCCAATGGCCACTCTCGATTAACCTGAGCTCATCCCATTCTCTGCTGCTCTGCATCCAAAATCTGGGCAAGTCCTGTTCACCCATGAACACCACCCACCACCCCCCCACCCCCTGTACTCTCTCACCTCTATTCAGCAATGCATCCAGTTTAAAATGCTCTTCCCATTTTACAAATCCCTCTGTGTATCCTCACACTGCACAGGGTGGGAGTCTACCATTACCCGCAGGCCCAACAACCAATCTCTGTGTTTCTCTCGTTCTATAGATCAATATAGATAGATTGTGACTTGGGCACAGAAGTGGCAGATGGAGTTTAATCCAGACAAATGTGAGCTGATGCATTTTGAAGGATCAAATTTCAGTGTGAATTGTACTGTAAAGGGCAGAACCCTGAAGAACATGAACTTGCAGATGGATATGGGTGTGCAGGTCCACAGTTCCCTGAAAGTGGCAACACAGGTAGCCAAGGTGATTAAGAAGGCATATGGCATGCTTGCCTTCATCACCCAGGGCATGGAGTACAAGAGTTGACGAAACAAGTTGCAGCGATATAAAACCCTTGTTAGGCGGCTTTTGGAGTATTGTGCGCAGTTTTGATCATCATATTACCAGAATAAATTGGAAGCTTTGGAGAGAGTACAGAGAAGGTTCACCAGGATGTTGTCTGGTCTCCAGGGCATTGACTATGAAGAAAGGTTAAAAGACGAGGATTGTTTTCACTGGAAAAACAGCGGCTGAGAGGGGACCTGATAGAGGTCGACAAAATTATGAGAGGCACAGATAGGGTGGATAGTCAGAGGCTTTTTCCCAGGGTTGAAGTTTCAGTTACAAGAGGGCGCAGGTTCAAGGTCAGAGGGGGAAAGTTTAAGGGAGATGTGCGAGGAAGGCTTTTCACACAGAGAGTGGTAGCAGTCTGAAATACACTGCCAGATGAGGTGATGGAAGCGGGCACATTGAAGACATTTAACAGGCACATAGATGGGTACATGAATAGGGAGGGAATAGAGGGATACGGATCGAAAAATGGCAGGTTTGTTTTTAGATTAATTAGGGCATTGTGGTCGGTGCAGGCTTGGAGGGCCGAAGGGCCTCTTCTTATGCTATACTTTTTCATTCGCACATTTATTCAATTTGTTCTGGTCTCTTGACTCTCCCCATTACCTTCCCTCCAGTATTGGTGGTCATTCCTTCTGCTGTCTGGGAATTAAACTCTGGAATTCCCTCCTATAAACCTCAATATCTTCCCTGGTTCCCAATGCTGCTAGAAAGCTCCATCTGTGACCTGGTCTGAAGATCTGCTGGTGTGACTCCTTGTTACATGCTGTTTGATAATCCTCTCCTGGGGTAATGTGGGGTGGTTTACTCTGTGAAAGGGGCTATATTAATACAAGTATGTTTAGCAATATCATCCCCACTGCACCAGCCTGTGATACATCTCATGATGCTGTTCTCATAGTTACACTTGAGAAATTCCTGAGAGAGAACAGTCGATAATTAACAATGGTCTAAATTGAGCTGAAACTCTTTCAGACATAGTGAGTGCTTGCTGGTTGTTTGTGGAGTTAGCTGCTGTGCTAATGAAGGGACATTTCCAACTCTTCCTGTGAGATTATTCACTCTCCATTCCCCTGATATTATTAACTGAAGTGTTCATAATCGTAATAGCCTGACCCAGCTGCCTGACTGATATAGGAACACAATATCAGCACAGGGAACATCTGCACTTTGAACAGGCAGCTAAATGACACAATGATTTCATTTGTTGATGGGATGTGGTCATTGTTAGCTGGCCCAGCATTTATTGTCCATCCCATGTAGCTATGAGAAGGTGGCATTGAGCTGCCTTCTTGAACCTCTGCAGGCTGTGTCCTGGAGGTTTACCCACAATGCCCTCTGTGAGGGAATTCTAGGATTTTGACCCAGCGACACTGTAGGAACGATGATATATTTCCAAGTCAGGATGGTGGGTGGTTCAGGTGGAGTCTTGTAGAGCATACTGTTTGCATGTATCTGCTGCCCTTGTCCTTCTAGATGTAAATTGTTGTGGGTTTGGAAGGTGCTGTCTGAGCATCTTTGGTGAATTTCTGCAGTGCATCTTGTAGATGGTACACACTGCTGCTACTGAGCGTCGGTGATATGGACGTTTATTGATGTGGTGCCAGTCGAGCGGGCTATTTTGTCCTGGATGGTGTCAAGCTTCTTGAGTGTTGTTGGGGCTGCACCCATCCAGGTAAGTGGGGAGTATTCCATCACACTCTAAATGACTGCAATGAGACATGGTGATGTCTCACACAGTGCTCCCAGTGAATGGACCAATCACAGCACTAACAGTAATGGTCTTGTGTAGACTGAGAGATTCCAGAGCTAATGATAACTGACAGTGTATGTTGGCCACAATTTGTCACCATCAGTCCCCATCAGATCGTCCTCACTGTTTGCCAGAATTAAAGGATAAATATTTCATTGATATGACCCCAAGTTCCAGAAATGCTCCTCCCTGACAGAAGGCTATGTAATGAGTGATAGAAAGCAGGTGCTGCTCACTCAGTCACTGTGCTGTTAACCAACTTATGGAAACTGCCCAAACTTTATTCACACTCTTTGATGGTGAACGGGGACCTTCTTATTGTCTTTATGTGAAGATTTAGGTAAATAATAACAAGGGTGATAGGGTTCTAGGCATTTCGAGAATCTTAATAGAGCTCGTGTAAACTGCTCTCCTGAACACAGAGAGGGAGAGAGAGAGAGACAGAGAGACAGAGAGAGAGAGACAGACAGAGAGAGAGAGACAGAGAGACAGAGACAGAAGCTGAGACAGAGACAGAGAGAGATGGAAGAGCGGTGACAGACAGGTAGCCTTTCCGTTTCAGCAGTGCACGAGGCATATCTGGGTTCTGTAGACTTGAAGCACTTCAACAAGTCACCAATACTCATCAGACAGCACTTTCTGAAACCAGATCCATCTAGAGGGATGGCAGCAGATAAATGGGAACACCACCCTTGCAAGTTTCTCTCCAAACCCCTCACCAACAGTGTGGCACTCCCTCAGCACTGACCCTCTGACAGTGTGGCACTCCCTCAGTACTGCCCCTCTGACAGTGTGGCACTCCCTCAGTACTGACCCTCTGACAGTGTGGCGCTCCCTCAGTACTGACACTCTGACAGTGCCGCACTCCTTCAGTACTGACCCTCTGACAGTGCGACACTCCCTCAGTAATGACCCTCTGACAGTGTGGCACTCCCTCAGCACTGACCCTCTGACTGTGTGGCACTCGTTCAGTACTGTCCATCCTGAGTAAACATCCAAAGCCCGTGAATGCTTTATTTGAACCGTCCTGCATTGCAGCCCAAGGCACTGCATCCACAACCCTAACTATTTGACGAGAGATTTTTTTTCCCCTCTGTGCGTCATTCCATCTTTGAAAACCATTTTGAATCCGTAACCCTTTTTTTGATCACAATCAGAAACAGTATCTCCCTCTCCATTCTTACCAGGTTCCACATGATTTTGGAAATCTCTATCAGATCTCCTCCCAGTTTTCCTTTCTCGAAGGTGAACACGTTCCCTGCTTCATCTTGGTGACCCCCACCTCGTTGAGGTTTGAGCAAGGAGCTGATTGCCAAGGGGTGAAATGAGAAAGTGTAGGATCCACTTTGATCACAGGTTTCTGTTGGTGCAGTGTGGCTACTTTGGAACGTTGGAGCTGTCTGATCTGAGGCACATCCCCTGTTCCCTGACAGGAAATAATCTCTCGATATAAAATCCCAGGAGAAATGCATCTGAACCCACATTCCAACATCTGAATCAAAACAGGAGACAGAAGGAACAAAGCTTGGAGCTTTAGACACAATGTATTACTGAGCTTTAATAGTGGGGGGAAAAAGGATCAGCTTTTTATAACTGTGAGATCAGAGAGGATTAGATATTGGAGGAAAGCTTAGATCAGGGATTTTAATAAAGAATTAAATTAATTTACAAGAAATGTTGGATATTTATAAAGGGTGAAGCTGATTGAATGATTTTGAGAGGATTAATTTGCTTGGTCTATATTTCTCGTGTTGATAATCCGCAGAGAGATTTCCACATTGGTTCCTGTTCCTTTCCTTGCTCTTTTACTCTGCAATTGTGCTGTGTTTCTGAATGTATTTCTCTCATGTCGATGGAATCTAAAACTAGTGTGAATCTAACATTACAATCGAACTGAACAAGATCATTTAGAGACAGGAGACGTCTGGAAAAAGATGTTCAGCAAAATTGTCCCATTGCTGTCAAATATTCAGAGATTTTAAACTCAAATCCTGCACCATCACAATGATTGGATTGGAGATTAATATATTGGAAAGCTTGTTTCTCAACTTTACCCAGGGATTAAATATAGATCTGTCTGTGAAAGGAAATGGTTTTTCATCAAGGTAATCTTGTCTCTTTGCAGAGAGCAGGCAATGTCCACCTTGAACCTTCTTCACTGATTATCTACTGGAATTTCTACACTGGGATTTGAACTCCCAACCTTCTGTAATCAACAGTCACAGAGCCCTGACTAAGCCCTCAGGGCAGTGAGTCCCTAATGTGGCAGCTAATGTATGTCAACGTGTCACAGACCATTCCCCGAGGGTCCAGCAATGTCAGGAACCGAATGTTTCCCAGCCAGTACCATGAGCCTCTGACAGGGCGATCCCAGGACAAAAAGACAACGTGTCCCTCACCTTCCCAGCCCCAGGCTCAAGGCTGTGATTCTCAGTGACCGAAATGTCTCAAGATCTTTGTTTGAGTTTAAAATGAGCAAGGCGCTAGTTAGATTCAGTCTGGTCTGAACTGGATTGTTTTGAGAGAATGGAGTTTGACCCATGAGGGGCTACTGGAAGTTAATTTGTTTCAGTCTCATCCGGAGATTGTTCAAACAGGGAGGGAGTGGTTTGTGTGGGGGAACAATGCAGCTTTTGTCACGCAGTGTGTGAGGACTGGAACATCAACAACAACCATTCAGATCAAACACCTTCCCCATCGCTGAAAACATTTCATCCCAGCTTTACCATAAACCTCCTGTGTCTCTCACACCCAATGTCCTGGATTGCTGCTTCTGGTGTGATCTCAATCCCAGTCAGACAGGAGCTCTGAGCTCACCTTGTTTCTGGATCACAATGACTGAATGAGAAAGACCGCAGGAATCCTCTGAGTGACAGCGGGAAGGGCAGGAGAGGGATCAGGGCGTGGATAGTAATCGTCAGAATATTGTCAGTTCTAATTTAACAAATTAACTAAAATTCACTAATAACTGGCAATGATATATTTCTAATTAAGAATAGTGCATATAATTCCTCAACATTAATAATTCAGCTGCTGGTTGCAATCGATGTTAATCACTTCAGCTCATTCCTGGGCATTATTTGATGAATTGTTAATTTATTCGAATTGTTGCTCCAATTTCTTCCTGTGCTCTAAATGATCGCTTGGATCTGTTCTCAAAATCCCCACATTGTGTAGAGTTAACCTTTACTGGGTATAACTGAAACATTGACTGCTCCTTTCCAACAAATGCTGCCTGGCTTTCTGAGTTCTTCCAGCCTCCTGTTTGTCTAACCGTTACTGGGACCACTGTTGTGACAAGGAGACTCTTCGTATCCCTGCATTCAAAAGGGAATTATCGTCTGCGACTCCAGGTCTCGGGATCCAGAATCCAGCCCCACTTTCCAAACTGAGCCGTTTGCACACAGTGGGCTTCACTCACAGAGAGTAGACACAAGTTCAGACACACAGTGAGATCAGGAGCAGAATGGGATGTTGGTAAAATGCACTGAAGGCACAGGGATAGTGTTTAATGGAATGTTGGTTTTGATTAGCATTCTGCCCGTGTAGATGAGAGTGATTTGTATTCACACAAAATAACTCGACTGAAGCTGTTCTTAATGTTTCAGCACAAAACAATAATGAGGCAATAATTGGAGATTATTTAACACAAATCTGATTAATCAGGACTGATTTATTATTGAACATGGCAGGGGTAAGATTTCTCAGGACTGATTTATTAATGGACATGGGTGTGCCAGTCAGATGGACTAATCAGTGGCAAATGGAATTCTGTCTGGATAAATGTGAGGTGATGCACTTGCACAGGATAAACAAGAGAAAGAAACACATGATGAATGGTATTCCCTGGGAAACACTGAGGATCAGAGGGACCTTGACGTGTATGTGCACCGGTCCTTTAAGGCGGGTAAAATGGTTAAGAAGTCATATAGAATATTAGCCAAGGCTTAGAGTTCAAGAGCAGGAATGTTGTGTTATAATTATATAAGTGTTGGTTAGGCCACAGCTCGAGAATCACATGTAGCTCCAGTACCTATATTACAGGAGAGATGTGATATTTACCAGGATGTTGGCTGGGCTGAAGAGTTTCAGTTATGGCGAGGGATTGGAGAGACTGGGATTGTTTCCCTTAGAGCAGAGGAGACTGAGAGGGGACTGATTAAAATGTAGAAAATGGAAGGGCATAGACAGGGTAGGCAGGAAGACATTGTTCCTCTTGATGGAGGGATCAGTGATCACGGAGCATTGATTTGAGGTAAGGGGCAGCAGGTTTAGTGAGTGGTAGGAATCTGGAACTCACTGCCTGTGAGGCTCGAGGCAGAAACTGTCATCAGAAGCATTTAGATGTGCACTTGCAATGCTAAGACATACAAGGCTATGGACAAGTACTGGAGAATGGGATTAGAATAGTGAGGTGGGTGCTTTTGACTGGAACTGTTTTGGAAGTGAATGGCCTTGTTGTTTCTGCAAACATCTATAATTGTTTGACCTTGTTACCTAAAGTTATTCATTAAACTCTTCATTAAGATCTGACTCCACTGAACAAATTGACATCATTTCCTGATCATATAATGACAGCTCAGACAGAGGCCTCTTGGCCCATTGCTGAAGTTAACCTTCTCACAGATCCATATTTATCTCACTGCCAACATCACCATACCCCTGTGACTGGGTCATTACTGGTAGTGGAATCTTGCTGTGTACAGTTTGGTTGCCATGGGTCCTTCAATACAGCAGCAATTCTAATTCATTAATGCTTCCTTATCTGAGCTGGTGAGGCAGCTACGGAAAGGCAGCACTTTCTGTCTGTCGCAGCAATATCCTTGACAAGGGATGAATCTATAAATGTTAGAGGTCTCTCAGCTTCCAGATCCATGTGCTGCTTTCTACCTGTCAGAGTGGTTTGTTCCCATTGGACTTTCCATGCCTCCTTCACTCAGTCTCCTCCTTGTTTGGATCAAATACGTATAGCACCAGGAATGGAAAGGGTGCTATCAGTCACAGAGTGACACTCTCAATCACCCTAATCCGAGGAGAGCATCCAGCACTCTCTCCACATTTCTGCAATCCCTTATCCCTGCTCCCATTCAGTCACTCTCCTCTCCACCTTCGCCAAGACCCTGGCATCCTTCTTAAAGACACAATCCACCTTCTGGGCTCTTACCAGTGATTTGTAAACATCCACTGGACTGTCCTTTCTACTGTTTTCTGATCCTCTGCTTTGTAAAAACCTCTGCTTCTGTGTGTTATTTCACAGCCTCATCAACTTGTCCTGCCTTCTTCAAAGACTCGCTGTTCATGGGGATTAACCAGCTTCAAACAGAATCCATTTCTCAGACTCGAGCTGTGAGGTGTTTGGTGATAAGGTCATGAGAAACAGGAGCAGGAGTAGGCCATTCAGCCCCTCCAGTCTGTTCTGCCATTCAAATGGTCATGACTGATCTGATCGTGTCAGACACTTCACTTTCCCTCGTCTTCCCCTTTCACTTCCCCATCAATCAAAGCTCTGTCAAACACAGCCTCAAATCCATTCAGTAGCCCAGCCTCCACTGCTCTCTGGAAAAAAGAATTCTTATCAGAATAAGCACTATATCAGCAACTGGCTCTTTCATCCCCCACAACGGTAGAAATGAAGCAAATGGAATAAATTTAAACAGACAGAACTGAAAACAAGATATGAACACAGGAACAGCAGTAGGCCATTAACCCATCAAAGCTGTTCCACCAGTCAGTGAGATTATAGACGTTATGTGGCCTAACACTATATACCTACCTTTGACCCAAATACGTTATTACCTGTGTCAGCCAGGTGGACCTCATAGAATATGAGTTCCCTGATTGGGGCTGTTAATCTGATCCAATCAGGGAGCCCTGGCTGACAGATATAAACAGGAGGATCAGGGGTTCTGAGAGCTGGCTCTGAGGGAGATGGGTCAGTGTCAAGTACTCTCCATGTGTAAATAAAGGGTGACTTGGTGACAGGATACCAGCCTCTGTGGGGTTATTTCACTTTGCTTCACAAAAATGTACCTATCACAGATTTAAAACTAACAACTGATCCAGCATCCACTGTTGTTTGTGGAAGACAACTCCACCCTTTTTGTGTAGAAGTGCTTCCTAACATTTCTCCTGAACGGTCTGGCCCTAATTCCCAGACTTTGCCCCTAGTTTTAGAGTCCTCAGTCAGTGGAAATAGTTTAGCTTTATCTACCCTGTCTTTTCCTGCTAATATCCTGAAGCCTTTGATCACATCACTCCTTAACCTTCTAAAATGTAGAGAAAACTGGCCTAATTTGCATAATCTTTCCTCAAACTTAACCCTGAATTCCAGGTATCATTCTTGTAAACCTACATTGTACTCCCTCCAAGGCCAATCTATCCTTCCTAAGATGTGGTGCATAGATCTGTTCACAGTCCTCCAAGTGGGGTCTAACCGGGGTTTGTGTATAACATCTGTATCCTTGTACTCCAGTTCTCTAGATATTTACTTTAGGTTTCTTGATTGTTTCCTGCACCTGGTTGTGACATTTTAAAAGTCTCTGCACCTGAATATCTGTCAGCGACAAATCTTTGGATCAAATCCTCAACATTTTGTGGATTTCCCTGCAGATCAGGAGAATTCATGGTTCCTTCAACTTAATAGAGGTGTACAAAATGATCAGAGGTATAGATAGAGTGGACAGCCAGAGACTTTTTCCTAGGTTGGAGGTAACTACTATGAGGGGGCATAGTTTTAAAGTGAGTGGAAGTAGATATAGGGGAGATGTCAGAGGTAGGTTCTTTACTCAGAGAGTGGTAGGGACGTGGAATGCTTTGCCAGAGAGGGTAGTGGAGTCGGCCTCATTAGGGGCATTTAAGCGGCTATTAGATAGGCATATGGATGATAGTATAAGGTAGCGGTGGAGGTTAGATAGACCTTAGGATTAGGATAAAAGTTCGGCGCAACATCATGGACTGAAGGGCTTGTACTGGGCTGTACTGTTCTATGTTCTATGTTCTACGAATGTTACAAACTCCATCTGCATAAGAACACTTTCAGGAATCAAACAGTCCAGGGAAGTGAAAGACTGGTTTTACAGAGACAGTCTATCTTGGTCAGTGAGGCTGAGAGCTCAGCCTGGCTTGCAGTTAACGTGGGGCTGGCATCAGGTATTGGTTTCCTGCTCTGGGACTGTTTGATGAGACAGTTTAACAACAACTTGCTTTTATATTGCATTTTCTTCATCCCATAGGACCCTATATGTAAAATGTTTGAAACTGAGTCACGCGAGCCGACATGAGGACAGGTGACCAACTATGGGTGGCACAGTGGCCCAGCGGTTAGTACTGCTGCTTCACAACGCCAGGGACCTGGGTTCGATCCCAACCTTGGGGACTATGTGGAGTTTGTATGTTCTCCCCGTGTCTGCGTGGGTTTCCTTCCACTGTCCAAAGATGTGCAGGCCATGCTAAATTGTCCATAGTGTCCAGGGATGTGTAGATTAGTTGGATTAACCATTGGGAATGCAGGGTTACAGGGATAAGGTGAGGCTGCGTGGAATGCTCTTCAGTGGTTCAAGTGGGCTCAATGGGCTGATTGGCCTGCTTCTGCACTGTAGGGATTCTATGGTTTTATTTGGTTAAAGAACTTGATTTAATGGAGGGTCTTAAAAAAAGGCAGAAGTGAAGAGGATTAGGGATGGAATTTGAGAGAATGGTGCTCAGGCCACGGAATTTCAGGTATTCAGAAAAGGCCAGATTGGGGATAACCTCAGAGATTTCAGAGGGTGTAAGGCTGAAGGAGGTGACCAAGTCAGGGAGAGGTAAACTGTGTAACTGCTGTTGTTGTGTCTGTTATGTCCATACTTTGACAAATCAGTTTTTAAACTGTTTTGAAAAGTTCCTATTTCCCTAAACCATGGATCTGTAGATACTGTGAAAGGAGCTTTCAGAGAGCTGAGAGATGTGATTCATTTGTGTTTTAACACTTGTGTTGCAAATTTGGATAGAGTATTCATGGATTGGAAGGCAGAGTGTTAGAATTTGATGTTTGTAAAATGATAGGGGTGAAGATTGCGTGGTTCCTTTAAAAGGTGATGTGTTTTTTACGAGGCTTGGAGATCAAAAAAAAAATGTGCAGGTGCAGAGAGCGCTCTTGAAATTCAAATATTGCATCAAAGTTTGTGTGGTTAGCAACCCAGGCAGTAGTTTGTTTTGTAATTATGGCAATCAGTTTGAAAATCAGCCAATTAATTTAAACCAGGCACTTAGAGACTAAAAACCAATTAAATTTAAATCATATGGTTTTGACAACCTAGGACCAATCCTATTGTAAGAAATTAATAGGTCATCAAGGATATAAAAGAAGAGGGCATTTGAAAATCAGTGTGGGAGCAACTGCCATCAAATAGAGATACCAACCCATCAGCTCTAAAGAGAAGATCACTGGCTCTCACAGAATTCTCTAAGCTCTCAGAAAGCCATAACCTAAATAAAGGTATAGCAATACTCTTAGCTAATATTCCTGACACAAAAATTTGACAGAAAGAGGTGTTTTTTACATAAGACTTCGACAGAGAAAGGCGTTCCAGACTGAGGTTCAGTGGAAAGGGCACAGAGCATTCTGGAAGATGTATCCTGTCTGTAATTTTGAGAGACTATATTTTCAGATTTCTTTTTATTAATTTGGTTTATATAAGTGGGATTTGTATCTATTGGAACAGCATACCATTAGCATTTTGTTTTATTCAGGAATTGCTGGTTCCGAAGGGGGAATTGTTCAGTTTGTTAGTAATTCTGATAATTTGTTCCCTGTTAGAGTTTGATAAATAAATTGTTACTTGTTGATTATAGAGTGACTTTCAGGAATTCATTTAATTTAACCTCGTCTTTATAACAGAGTGGGGGGTGAGAGGCAGGTTATACCACTTTACACACTTCTTTTATCAGATTATGAGGTGAGGTGAGCCTCTCTGGGTGTCTTAGTTTTAGTTATCAGAGGGGGATCGCATCTGCTTCATAACAGAAGTTAGACTGAAACCTGGGAATCCATTGGAATCAGGAACTGGAATAAATCTTTGAGACAGAATCCCAGAATTATCTTCATAATGCATTCCTACTAACAATGAATATAACTTGATTTATAAATCAGTAGGCTCTGATTTATCTGTTTTGAAATGAACACGCACCATCTTCAAATGTTAGGAAGCCCCTTCAATGCATTACCAGGCATTTATCATGAGTTTTAACAATTAGAACAATGTATCTTTGAAGGTCAATTGAATTGTGTAATGTCTGTGGAATGTTTCAGTTCATCTGTAAACTTTCAAATGACTGATCTGTTACAAGAGTGTGACATTTCCACAATGCACTCATCCCCTGAGTAAAACTGCAAAAACTATGCATGAAAATCATAAATTATTGCAAATTGTTGAGAAATAAATATTATACAGAAATACCTCTGAAGCATGTCCCAACAATGATCATTTTGAGACAAAATTTCATTCAGACATCAATCAGTCACTGAAGAGATTTGTGGACCTTACTTACTGCGGGGTGTCTGGGTGGAAGTGAATGGGAAGCAGTCAGGGGGCGAGCTCAGTGCATCCCTCCCTCAGCACTGACCCTCTGACAGTGCGGCACTCCCTCAGCACTGACCCTCTGACAGTGCGGCAATCCCTCAGCACTGACCCTCTGACAGTGCGGCACTCCCTCAGTACTGACCCTCTGACAGTGCGGCACTCCCTCAGTACTGACCCTCTGACAGTGCAGCACTCCTTCAGTACAGACCCTCCGACAGTGCAGCACTCCCTCAGTACTGATTCTCCAATAGTGTTGCCCTGCCTAAGTACTGACCCTCTGACAGTGCGGCTCTCCCTCAGTACTGACCCTCCGATAGTGCAGTGATCCCCCTACAGTGAAACTCCGACAGTGCAAAACTCCCTGAGCACTAAACCTCTGACAGTGCGGCACTCCTTCAGTGCCGACCCTTTGACAGTGCGGCAATCCCTCAGCACTGACCCTCTGACAGTGCAGCACTCCTTCAGTACAGACCCTCCGACAGTGCAGCACTCCCTCAGTACTGATTCTCCAATAGTGTTGCCCTTCCTAAGTACTGACCCTCTGACAGTGTGGCAATCCCTCAGCACTGACCCTCCAACAGTGCGGCGCTCCCTCAGCACTGACCCTCCGACAGTGCGGCACTCCCTCAGGACTGACCCTCTGACAGTGCGGCACTCCCTCAGCACTCACCCTCTGACAGTGTGAGTCATTCGCCACAGGAGAGATGTTAAGTCTGTTTGATGGGAGACTCAATGGCTGTTCACTGGCAGCATTGCTCCATTGATCCAGGCAGTTTCATGAAAGATTTTTCATGTACACATGATCTTTCATTTGGACAATGATATAAACAATGAGGGTTCAATTTAAATTCTCTTTGACTGGATTCCTACGACATCTGATACAACTCAAGGCTCAGCTATGTTCTACATTGATCTCAGAGTGACCCAAGCGGTTTTAGAATGTCCTTTGTCTAATAAAAACCGAAAGAACTGTGGATGCTGTAAATCAGAGACAAAAATAGAAATTGCTGGAAAAGCTTGGCAGGTATGGCAGCATCTGTGAAGAGAAAGTCGAGTGACCCTTCGTCAGAGTTCTGAGGAAGGGTTGCTCGATCCAAAACGTTAACTCTGATTTCTCTCCACAGATGCTGAAAGGCCTGCCAAGCTTTACCAGCAATTTCTATTTTTTGCCTTTGTCTAATCTTGGGTACGTTGACTATTTCAGACACTGAGTATGTGTGTGAAGAGTTTCCTCTGGGTCTAACTGAGAAGATTGAGCCTAATGATGTTCTGGAGGTTTGGGGGACAGACTCCACTATTCGTCTTGAGGATGAATGTTCAGCCTTGTGACACCAGGCCCATTAGAAAATGAATGTTGCTTTAGGTTCACCCAAACTACAATGAAATCCCACCAATTCTAGCTTTCTCAGTAAGCCCTTGACTCTTTTCATTTGTTACCAGGGATAACCTGGTCTAACTCCTATTAGGAATTATTCTTTAGGATGGGAGCCTTGTGCTGTTGTGTGTTCACTCTTGCGCTGGGTAAGCCTATATTGTCTTTTGTCCCTTTTAAGAGCAAGGTGGGTCTGGGTTCTCGATCATTATGTTATTCAGTGCCAAGGAATACCCACGTGACTCAAAGTTGTCATGGAGATGAACAGCTAAAAAGCGAAGGGTGAACAGAAAACTAACTGCACTGGGTCTGGGGATCAGCCAGTGATTTTTTTTGCCTGGCTGTTTTTCAGCAGATCCTGGTGTTGAAGCAGGTCTCTGAGAATAGAGCAGAGATTGTGTCACAGATTACTGAGTGTGTTACAGTTGGAAAGAGCAGAGAGATTATGATAGTGAGGTGAGGAACTGTAGATTAAACAAGACATATTGCTATTGTTTCAGTATTTGAAGAGCCCACAACTTCATCTCAACAGGGCTGAAGAGGGATCCTCAAGGAATTCTCTGTCATCACGACTGTTGGCACCCAAGTCAGAATTCCGAGACCTGCACTTTGATGGTGGTGGGAGTGTGTCTGGTGAATTTTGATGGAATATGGTGAACAGTGAACGTACTTCAAGTAATAAACAATTAATTGAGAGGTGAGAGGCTATTCATAGTGTCAGCTGAATGGGAAACACTGTTAGATTGCACAAGGCCCCACTTTTGTTTGGGAGGTAACATGAGTGCTGACAGGATATGTGTATCTTTGTATTGACCATTTAAAATGAAATTCGCTTCTTTGACCAACAGACCATGAGAACTGGGAACAGGAATGGGCCATTCAGCCCCTCAAACCTGCTCTGCCAATCAATATGATTGTGGTTGATTCAATATTCCTCATGTTCTCTTTTCTGCCCTTTTCCCTGTAACCCTTGATTCCTGACTGATTAAGAATCTATCAATCTTAGCCTTAAATATACACAAGGACTCTGCCCCCATTGCTCTCTGTGGCAAGGAGTTCCAACGACTCTCAAAACTCTGAGACAAGAAATTCCTCCTCTCAGTCTTAAATTGGTGCCCCTTTATTCTGAGACTAGGCTCTCCCATGAGGGAAACATCCTCTCAGCATTTACCCTGTCAAGCCTCTTAAGAACATAGAAGAATGAGGGGTAATCTCATCGAAATATACCGAGCTACTTCTCGTGAGTAGAGTCCCAACCCATTCAGCCTTTGTTCATAACACAACCCCTCCAGACCAGGGATTATCCTAGTGCATCTTCTCTCAACTGCCTCCAATTAAATGACATATTTTCTTAAATAAGGAGACCAAAACTGCTCACAGTACTCCAGACGTGGTCTCACCAGCACCTTGCACAGTTGCAATAAGATTTCTCTACTCTTATACGCTAACCCCCTTGAAATAAGGGCCAATGTTCCATTTGCCTTCCTGATTACCTGCTGCTCCTGTGTGCTAGCTTTCTGTGTTTCATGCACAAGTTCCCCCTGAGTCCCTTTGTGTTTCAGCTTTCTGCAGTTTCTCTCCATTTAAATAATATTCTGTTCTTTTGTTCTCCCATTGAAAATGAACAGCTTCACATTTTACAGCATTATATTCCATTTGCCAGCTTTTTGCCAATTTACTTATCGTTATCTCTCTAGAAATTACTTGTGTCCCTCTCATAAACTGTCTTTCCACTTATTTTTGTGTTCTCTGCAAATGTAGCAATGGTACATTCATTTCCTTCCTCCAAGTCATTAATATACATTGTAAACAGTCGCGGTCCCAGCACTGATCCCTCTGGAATATTATCTTATACTTAAACTTTTGTGAGTTATATTGTCAAACGCTTTCTAGAATTCCAAATACAGCACATCTTCTGGTTTTCCTCTATCCACTCCGGTTGAGGCTTCCTTGAAAAGCTCAAATAAATTAGTCAGACATGATGTCCCTTTCATGAAGCCATGCTGACTCTGCTTGATAAGATAATGATTTTCCAAATTTTCTGTTATTACTTCCTTAATAATTGATTCCAATAATTTTCTGACAATAGATGTTAAGCTAACTGGCCTATAGTTAGCTACTTTTTACCTCCCTCCCTTTTAGAAGAGGGGGTCATATGAGCAGTTTTCAAATTCTCCAGTACTTCTTTAGAATCCAACAATTTGTGAAAAATTACAACCAATGCATCAACTATCTTTGTAGCTACGTCTATTAGAATTCTAGGATGGAACCCATCAGGGCCAGGGGACTTAGTTACCTTTAGCCTCATTAGTTTGTCTCATGTTTCCTCTCTAGTGTCAGTGATGGTACTTAATTCTTCCCTTGCATTCTTTAGTAGTAATGGGATATTCAAAGTATCTTCCACCATAAAGACTGATGTAAAATATCCCTTTCGCTCCCCTGCCATTTCTGCATCCCTCAAAGCCATCTCCTCAGACTCATTTTCTAAGGGGCCAATATTCTTTGACCTCCCTCTCCCTTTACAGAAACAAGGGGAATAGGAGCAGGAGAGCCCATTCAGCCCTTCAAGCCAGCTCTGCCATTCAATCCGATCATGGCTGATCATCTATTCAGCAACATGTTCCTGCTTTACCCCAGTATCCTATCGCTTCTGTAGTCCCAAGTACAATATCCAACTCCTTCCTGAAAACATTTTGGCCTCAACCATTTCCTGCAGGAGAGAATTCCACAGACCCACCACTCTCTGGGTGAAGACATTTCTCCTCATCTCAGGCTCAAACCCAGAACTGGTGAATCGATACTCCACAGTTTATCATCTAACATTATTACACTCTCACTCTTCAACATAATATCCAAGCCGTTTCCTCATTGTCTGGGACCTGTTTTCATTTGCAAGGAGCAGCCAATCAGATGGTGAGGAGCTGCTCCTGTCCCTCTGGCCAATCATTCCTTACTGAGCCCTTGGCTCTGCCCCAGTGATCCTCATTGAAGTCCATTGTCTCCCTGAGGCCCCACTACCTCCCTCACCATCTCTGTCACTCCCTGACTCCCCCAGTGACCTGCTTCACTCCCTCCCTCACTGTCTCTGTCACTCCCTGACTCCTCCAGCGACCTGCCTCACTCCCTCCCTCACCATCTCCGTCACTCCCTGACCCCCCCAGCGACCTGCCTCACTCCCTCCCTCACCATTTCCATCACTCC
>NC_063341.1:80082193-80091563 GCF_021869965.1 Rhincodon typus
TCCATCAGGGACAGACACCTCAGTACCTCACTCTACCACAAGCCCACGGATAACCTCACGATGCTGCATCTCTCTAGCTACCACCCGAAACATGTTAAAGAAGCCATCCCCTACAGACAAGCCTTGCACATACACAGGATCAGCTCAGATAAATAGGAAAGAAATGGACACCTAAAGAATGCATAACTCATTGGTCACCAGTTCCAATGTGCTACAGTAAAAAACCGTAATGACTTCCTTTTTTTTCTCCAGTATAAAAACTTACATCATGGCAGCAGAAGCCCTTTTGTTTTCAGTGGCGGGTGTGTGGAGAGAACGCGAGCCAGGAAGGAACAGATATATTCGGGCATTGGCTAAACCCGAAACACTACACGTGTAGTGTCTCCCACCCATCGTCCTCCTCTAACCAAAAAAAAAGACAGTGTGGAAAGCCAGTAAGGTAAGGCTTTTTTAAAAATTCTTCTGGAAATCTAGAGTAGAGGGACTGGAAGCTAGGGCGGTTGTATGCTCGTCTTGCAGGATGTGGAAGATAAGGGTCACTGCTGGTGTCCCCTCTGACTTCACCTGCGAGAAGTGCATCCAACTCCAGCTCCTCAAAAACCGCGTTAGGGAACTGGAGCTGGAGCTGGAGCTGGATGAACTCCAGATCATTCGGGAGGCTGAGGGGGTGATAGGGAGGAGTTATAAGGAGGTGGGCACACCCAAGGTACAGCAAAAAGGTATCTGGGTGACTGTCAGGAAGGGAAAAGGGAATAGGGAGACAGTGCAGGGATCCCCTGTGGTCATTCCCCTCAATAATAAGTATACCATTTTGGATACTGTTGGGGGGTATGACCTACCAGGGGAAGGCCATAACGGTCAGGTCTCTGGCACTGAGCCTGACCCTGTGGCACAGAAGGGAAGGGGGGAGAATAGGAGAGCAATTGTAGTGGGGGATTTAATAGTAGGAGGCACAGACAGGCGGTTCTGTGGACGCGAACGAGATGAACGGATGGTATGTTGCCTCCCGGGTGCCAGGGTCCGTGATGTCTCGGATCGTGTCTTCAAGATCCTTAAGGGGGAGGGTGAGCAACCAGCAGTTATGGTACACATCGGTACCAACGACAGAGGTAGAAAAAGGACTGAGAATGTGAAAAATGAGTACAGGGTGTTAGGGTGGAAGCTGAAGTCAAGGACAAGCAGGGTAGTTATCTCTGGATTACTACCAGTGCCATGTGATAACGAAGTAAGAAATAGGGAGAGAGCGCAGCTAAACACATGGCTACAAGGCTGATGTAGGAGGGAGGGCTTCCATTATGTGGATAATTGGAGCACATTCCGGGGAAGGTGGGACCCATACAGTAAGGATGAGTTGCACCTGAACTGGAAGGGCACAAATATCCTGGGAGGGAGGTTTGCGAGAGCTGTACGGGATGGTTTAAACTCGATTGGCAGGGGGTGGGGAACCGGATTTGTAATTCAGAGGATGAGGTATTCAGCCTTCCAACAGACACAACAGGGAGTGAGGTTGTTTATAAAGAAATGCGGTCGATGGAGCGTAATTGGGGACACAGAGATGGTTTGAGGTGTGTATACTTCAATGCTAGAAGTATCAGAAATAAGACGGATGAACTTAGAGCATGGGTCAGTACTTGGAACTACGATGTTGTGGCCATTACAGAAACTTGGGTAACTCAGGGACAGGAATGGTTGTTGGAAGTTCTGGGATTTAGATGCTTTAAAGGAAATAGGGAGGGTGGAAAAAGAGGTGGGGGAGTGGCATTGCTAGTCAGGGCTAGTATAGCAGCTACTGAAAGGCAGTTCAAGAATGATATGTCTACAGAGTCAGTTTGGGTTGAGGTCAGGAACAAGAAAGGAGCAGTCACTTTGTTGGGGTTTTTTACAGACCCCCTAATAGTTGCAGAGAAGTAGAGGAGCGGATTGGGAGGCAGATATTGGAAAGGTGCAGAAGTCACAGGATTGTAGTCAGAGGTGACTTCAACTTTCCAAATATTGATTGGAAACATTTTAGTTGTAATAGTTTAGATGGAGCAGATTTTGTCCAGTGCGTTCAGGAAGGATTCCTGACACAGTATGTCGATAGATCAACACGAGGAGAGGCCACTTTGGATTTGGTGCTTGGCAATGAACCGGGCCAAGTGTTAGACCTGTTGGTAGGAGAGCATTTTGGCGGTAGCAATCATAACTCTGTTACTTTTACAATAGTCATGGAAAAGGATAGGTACATACAACAGGGTAAGGTTTATAATTGGGGGAAGGGTAATTACAATTCTGTTAAGCTGGAACTGGGTAACATAAATTGGGAACAGATGCTGTCAGGGAAGAGCACTATTGAAATGTGGAGATTGTTAGAGGAATGCATACTGCGTGTGCTCGATATGTTTGTCCCTAGCAGCAGGGAAGATGCGGTCGAGTGAGGGAGCCTTGGTTCTCAAGAGAGGTCGAACATCTGGTTAAGAGGAAGAAGGAGGCTTATGTCAGGTTTAAGAAACAAGGAATGGAAAAGGCTCTAGAGGGATACAAGTTATCCAGGAAGGAGCTGAAGAAAGACCTTAGGAGAGCTATAAGGGGACATGAGAAAACCTTGGCAGATAGGATCAAGGAAAACTCCAAGCCTTTTTACATGTACGTGAGAAATAAGAGAATGACTAGAGAAAGGGTAGGGCCGATCAAGGATTGTAAAGGGAATTTGTGCATGGAGCCTTAAGAGATAGGAGAGGTCCATAATGAATACTTGTCTTCGGTGTTCACAACTCAGAGGGACCTAGTTGTAGAGGAGGACAGTATGAAACAGGCTGGTCGGCTAGAGGAGGTCGATGTTAGTAAGGAAGCTGTGCTAGGAATTTTGAGGAAGTTGAAGATAGATAAGTCCCCTGGGCCTGATGGGATTTATCCAAGGATTCTATGGGAAGTGAGGGAAGAGATCGCAGGGCCTTTGGCGATGATCTTTTCATCCTCACTGTCCACGGGTATAGTGCTGGAAAATTGGAGTCAAAAAAGGGAATAGGGATAACCCCGGAAATTACAGGCCAGTTAGTCTTACATCAGTGGTGGGCAAACTATTGGAAAGGGCTCTGAGAGATAGGATTTATGATCACTTGGAAAGGCACAGTTTGATTTGTGATAGTCAGCATGGATTTGTGAGGGGTAGATCATGCCTCACAAACCTTATTGAATTCTTTGAAGAGGTGACCAAACACGTGGATGAAGGTGGAGCAGTGGATGTGGTATACATGGATTTAAGTAAGGCGTTTGATAAGGTTCCCCATGGTAGGCTCATGCAGAAGGTAAGGAGGCATGGGATAGGGGGAAATGTGGCAGATTGGATTCAGAATTGGCTGACCCTTAGACAAAGGGTGGTAGTGGACAGAAAATATTCAACATGGTGCTCAGTTATGAGTGGTGTACTACAAGGATCTGTTCTGGGTCCTCTTCTATTTGTGATTTTTGTAAATGATTTGGATGAAGGTAGGTCGCATTGTGGACAGTGCAGAGGGCTGTTCTAGGTTACAAAGGGACATTGATAGGATGCAGAGCTGGGCTGAGAAGTGGCAGATGGAGTTTAACCCTGAAAAATGTGAAGTGATTCATTTCGGAAGGAAAAACTTGAAAGCAGAATACAGGGCTAATGGAAAGATTCTTGGCAGTGTGGAGGAGCAGAGGGATCTTGGGGTTCATGTCCACAGTTCCCTGAAAGCTGCCACCCAGGTGGGATAGAGTTGTTAAGAAGGCGTATGGTGTGTTAGCTTTCATTAATAGAGGGATTGAGTTCAAGAGCCGTGAAGTTATGCTCCAGCTATACAAAAGCCTGGTTCGGCCACATCTGGAGTATTGTGTCCAGTTCTGTTCACCTCATTACAGGAAAGACGTGGAGGCGTTGGAAAAGGTGTGGAGGAGATTTACCAGGATGTTGCCTGGAATGGAGGGAAGGTCTTATGAGGAAAGGTTGAGAGAGCTAGGGCTTTTCTCTTCAGAACGACAAAGGATGATAGGTGACTTGATAGAGGTGTACAAAATGATCAGAGATATAGATGAAGTAGACAGCCAGAGACTTTTTCCTAGGGTGGAGGTAGCTATTATGAGGGGGCATAGTTTTAAAGTGAGTGGAGGTAGATATAGGGGAGATGTCAGAGGTAGGTTCTTTACTCAGAGAGTGGTAGGGGCGTGGAATGCATTGCCGGAGAGGGTAGTGGAGTTGGCGTCATTAGGGGCATTTAAGCGGCTATTAAATTGGCATATGGATGATAGTATAAGGTAGGGATGGAGGTTAGATAGACCTTAGGTTTAGGGTAAAAGTTCAACACAACATCGTGGGCCAAAGGGCCTGTACTGTGCTGTACTGGTCTATGTTCTATGTTCTATGTTCCTCAGAAGACAGACACAGGATACGACTGATACCTCCATCATCCAGTACTTCCCTGGAACACCATGTTCTTCACAGCCTTCAACTTGTCATCATAGATGGCGAACATCTGACCAAGATCATCCCCACGCCTTCACTTCTCACCTTCAAACAACCGCCAAACCTTAAACAGACCATTGTTCGCAGCAAACTACCCAGCCTTCAGGACAACATCGACCACAACACCACACAACCCTGTCATGCCAACCTCTGCAAGACATGCCAGATCATCGACATGGACACTACCATCACACGTGGGAACACCACCCACCACATACATGGCAGATACTCCTATGACTCGGCCAAAATTGTCTATCTCAAACGCTGCAGGTAAGGATGTCCCGGGGCACGGTATATTGGGGAGACCATGCAGACTCTATGACAATGGATAAATGGACACTGCACAACGATCACCAGACAGGGATGTTCCGTCCCAGTTGGGGAACACTTCAGTGGTCAAGGACATTCAGCCTCTGATCTTCGGATACACTTCCTCCAAGGTGACCTTTGAGATACAGTTCAATGCAGAATCACTGAGCAGAAACTGATCGCCATGTTCCGTAAACATGAAGACGGCTTGAACTGTGATCTTGGGCTCATATCGCGCCACATGTAACCCCACCACACTGTTCTGTATCTGTAAAATCTTCTTTACTGTCCTGCTTTGACACCGTCACCTTGATAAGTTGTTATGATCTCTCTACCTTAATTGGTGTGTACAGTTTTGGATTACTTGCTACTTTGATTAGACCCACTGCATGTGACTCTTATACCTATCATGTTATTCCAGCCATTTAGTTTGTCTCCAGCACCACCTTATTTTTAATCATTTGTAATTATCTCTCTGTCTCATTTAATCAGATCATCCCTTCGGTCATCCCTTCGCTTGTTATTCAGCTTTTGCACTTTACCCACAACATCTGATACTTTTGGTCATCTGCAGAGGCTTATTATTCAACATTCCACTCACACAATTTGTATGATCTTTTGATCTCTCTGCCATTGATCTCTCTACCTATAAATTCTGCGTCTGTTTGCTTTGCTCTCACTTCACCTGACGAAGGGGCTACACTCCGAAAGCTCGTGATCTCAAATAAACCTGTTGGACCAGAGCTGAGTGTCGTGTGACTTCTGAGTGTGAGTGTTAGCGTGATTATGAGTGAGAATGAGTGTGAGTGTGTGTGAATGTTGAAGGAAGGAGAGAAAGAGATAGAGAGAGAGAGACAGGGAGAGAGAGACAGAGTGATAGAGATAGAGATAGAGAGAGACAGAAGGACAGGGACAGGGAGGGAGAGAGGGAGAGAAGCAGCTCTTTGAATCACTGTCAGTGCTGGGCAGGGAACACTTGGTGTCTCTGTTAAATGGTGCTGTCTGTTTAGTGAGGGGGCGTCAGCAGGAAATGAACAAAGCGACTGGTCAAACAGTAAAAGCTGCCGTCTCGCTCTCAGGCCAGTCTCAACCTGCCGGTGGGATTGGAAAGTCCGTAGCTCTCGATAAACCCAGGGCTAGCCCAGAGTCTGGGACGGGCTCTGATCACCAGCTCTGAGCAAGATCGAGTTTCTTTCCAGTCCATTGCCAGTCACAGTCTGAATATATTCTCACCCCGAAGCCTTTCCGGCTAACGTTCCCACTCACACTGAATACTGACTCCGACAACAGATGTTTCTGAGACAGAACAGTTTGGGAGAGAGAGAGAATAAGA
The DNA here is from genome assembly GCF_021869965.1 of Rhincodon typus. Lineage (NCBI taxonomy): Eukaryota > Metazoa > Chordata > Chondrichthyes > Orectolobiformes > Rhincodontidae > Rhincodon > Rhincodon typus. The sequence continues at coordinate 80,088,298 of NC_063341.1, forward strand.
GAATGTGTCAAAAAAAAAACCAGTCCCTTATTAAAACCCACAAACTGCCAGATAAAGGCTGAGAAACCCAGGCAGGATCGTCATCCACTAACTGACCAAAAAACTTCAATATGACCGAGACAGTCAATATTTATCCTTTAGCCAACCTCACTCAGTGCAGATTAAAATAGGAAAATAAGAAACATCGAAAATAGGAATAGGCCATTCGGCCCTTTGAGCCTGTTGCCCCATTCAAGACGGACATGGCTAATGATGTGTGTGTGTGAGAGAGTGTGTGTGGGTGTCTGTGTGTGTGTGTGTGTGTGTGTGTGTTGCAGGGTGTTTGTGTGTGTGTGTGTATGTGTGTGAGTGTGAGTGTGTGAGTAAGAGTGTGTGTGTGGGTGTGTGTGGGTGTGTGTGTTAGTCAGTCTGTGGGTGTGTGCGTGTGTGTGTGTATGTGTGTGTGAGTGTGAGTATGTGTGTGTGTGTGTGTGTGAGTAAGAGTGTGTGTGTGGGTGTGTGTGGGTGTGTGTGTTAGTCAGTCTGTGGGTGTGTGTGTGTGTATGTGTGTGTGAGTGTGAGTATGTGTGTGTGAGTGAGAGTGTGTGAGTGTGTATGTGTGTGTGTGGGTGTGTGTGTTGTCAGTGTGTGGGTGTGTGTGTGTATGTGTGTGTGTGTGGGTGTGTGTGTTAGTCTGTGGGTGTGTGCGTGTGTGTGTGTGTATGTGTGTGTGAGTGTGAGTATGTGTGTGAGTGTGTGTGTGTGAGTGACAGTGTGTGTGTGTGTGTGAGAGGGCGTGCGAGAGCATGTGGATGTGGTGTGTGTGTGGGTGTGGGGATGTGCGTGCGGGGATGATTTGTGGGTGGGGGTGCATTTGGGTGACGTCCAAAACCAGTGACTGAAAACATTTCCCCACACGCCCTCAGTTTTAGCCTCAGTGCCCTGGTTCCTGAATGCGGAGTGGGATTGAGGAGAGAGATGCCTTCGGTAAAGGCCATTCCCTGAGGCTCCATTCACACAGAGACACACACAACAGGGACTGGGTCAAGAAGCTGTCAACTTACCAGTGTGCAGTACATCTCGGGGCTCTCCCCACACGTACTGTTGGGGGGGTCCAAGCTGATCTTCAGAAACCTGGTGAGTTGGGCAGCTTCAGGCTGACATGCCATGTAATCCCAGCTCAGTCCCTGATCCCCGTGAACCTGGGTTTTACACAGGTCATAGTGACCCCAGGACGGGAAGTGTTGGCCAGCGAGACCCAGGCTCAGTGACAGGGCCTGGAGTGTCAACAGACTGAACAGGGACATCGCTGTGACTAGACCGTGATCCGAGAGTGAACCGTCAGTGTGAGCACACCCTAAGGGGCTCAGGAATTCCAGAGATTTCTCCCAGCTGTTTGATACATCAGATGGATGTTGTGATTGGCTGATCACTTGGCACTGGGAGGCAATGGATGACTCTATCCTGACCAGAGTTGGTTTCCTTGGATCAGCTCTTACCCCAGCATCGGAATCCTGTTGGGAGAGAAATTAAAACCAATGAATTTGGGATTACTGCCCGATACTGCCTCACTCCCACCCCCAGTCTCTGTCTCCTGTTGGTAACGAACAATTAGGAAAGACAACAGCCAAAAGGAGGTGAACCAAGGGCACAGTAAGATCCCAAATGAGAATAAAACATTTCTCCTGTCACCTTCCCTCATATTCTGCAACTGCCTGGACTGGAAAGCAAACATTTTCTCGTCTTTATAGACATTTCATTCCCCTTCAACTAAACACAGAGATTGGCAAATCTGCCCCCAGATTATTTTACAATGCAATATTTTACTTTGGGAAGTCAGTGATGTCCAGTCAAAAAGCAGCGAGGAATATAAACCATTCTCTGGGAGAAACACCACAGCATTTTATAAACTACTGCAGAAGCAGCTTCAGAATCCTCACATCCGCTCGATTTACACTGTTCCCCTTTACTTCAAGCATCTCAAACACATGCACACCTTCAGGAGATCAATGTCACTGACCCACTCAAACCCACCGCACACTCACCAACACACACTCACCAACACACACTCACTGTCTCCAATTACTGACTCACGTTCACAATCACCTGCTCAAATGCTGACAATAATTTTCACTTGATTAGCACCTGAATGCTGTAAGGTGCAACACAACATTGTAAACAGAGGATAGGTCTGAACACAAGGCAGGAGCATGGGAAGTGTTGACAGGAGGATTGTCTCCAAGGAGGGAGATAATGAGCAGCGAGGGATAGAGAGATTCAGGAGGGGAGTCCCAAAACTCAGGATGAAGCTGCTGAGGACATGGCTGCCATTAATGAAGGAAAGATCTTGGAGCAGAGTCCAGAGCTCGATATGTTCAGAATCATTAAGAGATAAGGAGTGTGTAGGGACTGGAGGAAGTTACAGAGACAGGGAGGGGTGTCAGGAATTGAAGCTTTTACAGAGATAGAGGTTCAGGGGTTGGGGGACATTACAGAGACAGTGAGGGGTCTGTGGGTTGGAGCAGGGAGGGGTCTGGGGGCAGAGGAGTTTACAGAGATAGGGAGTTGTGTCGGGGGATGGAAGAGGTTACACAGATAGTGTGGTGTTAGATGCTGCAGGTGATTACAGAGATAAGGACTGGTATAGGGTCAGGGAGAGGTTGAAGTGATAGGGAGGTGTGTACGGTCAGGAGGAGATTGCAGTGATAGGGAGGAGTGTTGGGGCTGGAGGAGGTCACAGGGATAGGGAGGGATGCGGGTCTGGAGGAGGTTACAGAGATAGGAAGGGGTATAGGGGCTGGAGGAGGTGACAGAGATAGGGAGGGATGCGGGAGCTGGAGGAGGTTACAGAGATAGGGAGGGGTATAGGGGCTGGAGGATGTTACAGAGATAGAGGGGGGTGTAGAGACAGGGGGACGTTACAGAGATAGCGAGGGGTGTAGGGTCTGGGGGAGGTTATAGAGATAGGGAGGAATGTGGGGGCTGGAGGAGGTGATAGAGATAGGAAGGGGTACAATGACTGGAGGAGGTTACAGAGATAGGGAGGGGTGTAGGGGCTGGAGGATGTTACAGAGATAGGAAGGATTTAGGGGCTGGAGGAGGTTACAGAGATAGGGAGGGGTGTAGGGGCTGGAGGAGGTTACAGAGATAAGGAGGGGTGTGGGAGTAGAGGAGGTTACAGAGATAGGGAGGGGGTGTAGTGGCTGGAGGAGGTTACAGAGATAGGAGGGGTGTAGGGGCTGGAGGAGGTTACAGAGATAGGAGGGGTGTAGGGGCTGGAGGAGGTT
>NC_063341.1:80091573-80094084 GCF_021869965.1 Rhincodon typus
TGGAGGAGGTTACAGAGATAGGAGGGGTGTAGGGGCTGGAGGAGGTTCCAGAGATAGGAGGGGTGTGGGAGTAGAGGAGTTTCCAGACAAAATGAGATTTGTTGTTGTTGTATATTCTCACACTTGAACATCTTGAGGGTTGTGGTGAGTTTGTGGATGTTTCTGTTTAGTTTGCAGAGAACATTTTCAGGCAACATTAGTTCATGTTTTGTAAATGAATCGCAATCATTGAACATTGGGAAGGGGTTAATTGTGTTTGAATTTATGTAGAATGCTGACCTGAGGGGTGTTTGAATGTTGCCCAGTGAGAGAGTCTGGGATTTGGGCAGGTTTTATGTCTCGATCTGGAAGATTGAGGATTGAGACATGACATGAAATGCTGCAGAAAGTTAATCTGATGTCAAACAGGAGCATTAAACACCTGGAGGGCAATTAAAACACATTCCACAAACCCACTGTTCATCACATACACACTCTCCAGCAACCCAGCCAATTCCATTATTCGTTTGTTCAGGATTATTCCATTGCATAAAAGCAGAACACTTCCTGCATCTCAAATCATTCCTAAATTCACTCACTGGAAGCGAGGAGATTCTGAAAGAGATGTATTTAATCTCAACTCTGTGAGCAACTGGGGCAATGGATGGGAGGGTGAGACACACCCTCATCTACACTGACACACACACACACATTGAACACAGTCACACTAATACACAATAAATGCACACTCACCACACACATTCACACTCAGATACAATAAACATCCAGACTGCACTGAACCAGACTAAAATACAACACAGTCATTGCTGAGATACAATGACCCTCATATAAACTGTACACACCCTCTTACACACTAAACTCACTCCCTATGGAATGTACAGCAAAGATTAGAGAGAATTACTCTCCCTGTTTATATCATTTATTGAACTCCACTCCATGGTCACTCCCATTTCCAGACTGGATGTAAAGCCCTCGAGCACGAATGATGACTAATAATCGGAAAGCTGGATAAAACGATGCAGTTTTATTCTGAGATGTAAGGCTGGTATGTGTCAGTTTAACACTGAGAGCTGTGTTAACAGTAGAATCATTCAGACATACAGAACATTGAATAAAATCTTTCTCACTCACCCCGATCCCCTGTGAGGCCACTCCTGGATTTGAGGAGATTGCGAGCTACTGCTGTAATCCCTGTAACATTACATCGACATTCCCATGGTAGTTTATATAGAAGCTTCCGGTGCAAAACACAAAACCCCATCTACCATCATCCATCAGACACCCAATCAGAAAGATGTACAAAAGGAAGCCATTCAATCCATTGACTCTGTACTGACAGAATAACAGTGCTCAGTCTAATCCCATTCCCAGCTCTTGGTCTGCAGCTCTGGAGGTCCCAGTATCTCGAGTGAAAATCCCAGAGATTTTTTTTTATTAAATGTGATGAAGGTTTCTGTCACTCCCGCCCTCTCAGACATGGAGCTGCTTCTCCCCAGCACCCTCTGGTTGAAAACATTCAGAACTGGATGAGAAGAAATTCCTTCTGAATAATGTTGAGTTCAATATCTCAATCCCTGTCCCAAACTCCTCTCCCCCCTGACAGCAACGCCATCACTTTCTCTGACTGAGTCTGACACTGAGCCAGCTTATTCATCACATTGTTATCAAACCAGAATCCCAAGATGAGCTCATGGTCACATTTCCACATGATCACTGAGACAGCGAACACTGGCTCCCAATTCCCTCAAATCCAGGAGTGGCCTCACAGGGGAATGGGGTGAGTGAGAAAGGTTTTATTCAATGTCTATAGGTGTGAGGCTGGGAAATTACAGCAGGTCAGACAGCATCAGAAGAGCAGGGAAATCAACGTTTTGGGCTGAAACCCTATGTCAGAAACATTGATTTTCCTGCTCCTCTGATGCTGTCTGACCTGCTGTGCTGTTCCAGCCTCACACCTATAGACTTTGGCTTTCAGCATCTACAGTCCTTATGGTCTCCAGGTTTTATTCAATGTTCTGTGTGTCTGAATAATTCTACTGTTAACACCAGCTCTCTGTGTTAAACTGACACATACCAGCCTGCATTTCAGAATAAAACTGCATAGTTTTATCCAGCTTTCCAATTATTATTCATCATTAATGCTCGAGGGCTTTACATCCAGTCTGGAAATGGGAGTGACCATGGAGTGGAGTTTAATAAATGATATAAACAGGGAGGGTAATTCCCTCTAACCTCTGCTCCTCACTTTCCTTCTGAGAAACAGGATAACAGCAATGAACATGTCAGCTTCATAAACCCCAGACAACAGAAGCAATAACAAGGCATGTGTTTGTGTTTAGAAGAAGTTGTGCAAATTGATGCTGAGATTAGATTTCAAAGATATCAAGGGAGAAAGAAATCGACCAAAGTATAACCAGAGCTTTGAAATGCACACTCTGCTCTCAGTGAGACATATCAGGATCTCTACATTCCTCCAGTTCCAACCTACCATACATCCTGATTTCATCCCTT
>NC_063341.1:80094584-80098512 GCF_021869965.1 Rhincodon typus
TAGGATGGTGTCTGGAAATTGACAGTTGGTGGTGCGGAGTATTGAGGCTGTTTCAATGATGCCACCGTAATGGGGGATGCTGATGACACTGGGGGCTCCTTGTACAATGGGTTTCAAAATGCCCTCAACATAGCCGGAGAGGTTCTCACACAAGGTCCCATTGCCAGGTACGATGGGATGTCCAGGTGAGAACCTCACTGGCTATGTTGAGGGCATATTGAAACACTTTGTACAAGGAGCCCCAAAGCTTCTGTCATGACACGACAGATCTCCTACAGAACCTCAGTACCCATGGACATCTCGAACCAGGAACATTCCTCGTCACAATGGACATTTTGACACTCTACACCAGTGTTCCCCACGACGACGGCATCACTGCAACAGCGTCAGCCCTCAATACCAACAGCTCCTCAGAAGACAGATACAGGATAGAGTACACTTCATCATTTAGTATTTCCCCAGAGCAGAGAAACTACACCATGTTTTTCACAACCTTCAACATATCATTGATGATGATGAGCATCTCACCAAGATCATCCCCAGGCCTCCACTTCTCACCTTCAAACAACCACCAAACCTTAAATAGACCATTGTTCACAGCAAACTACTCAGCCTTCAGGAGAATATCGACCACAACACCAAACAACCCTGTCATGGTAACCTCTGCAAAACATGTCAGATCATCGACATGGACACTACCGTCACACATGGGGACACCACCCACCATGTACATGGCAGATACTCATGTGACTTGGGCAATGTTGTCTATCTCATACACTGCAGGCAAGGATGCCCCGAGGCATGGTATATTGGTGACACCGTGCAGACGCTATGACAAAGGATGAATGGACACCGCACAACAATCGCCAGGCAGGAGTGTTCCCACCCAGTGGGGGAACACTTCAGCAGTCAAGAACATTCAGCCTCCAATCTTCGGGTAAATGTCCTGCAAGGCAGGCTTTGAGATACACAACATCGCAGAATCGCTGAGCAGAAAGTGACAGCCAGGTTCTGTGTCCATGAAGGCGGATTGAACTGTGATCTTGGGTTCATGATGCGCTACGTGTGACCCCACCATACGTTCTGTATCTGTAAAATCTTCCTTCCTGTCCTGTTTTGATACTATGACCTTGATAAATTGCCAGGATCTCTCTTCCTTAATTAGTTGGCACAGTTTTGGATTACTTGTTACTTTGGTTAGACCCTCAGCATGTGACTCTTATACCTATCATGTTATTCCAGCCATTTGGTTTGTTTCCAGTGCCACATTAGTTTTAATTATTTGTAATTACTTCTCTGCCTCACTTAATCAAATTATATGTGACCCCTTCACTGTTTATTCAGTTGTTGACACTTTACTCACACCATCTGACACATTTGATCATCTGCAGAGACTTTTTACTCGACAGTGCACTCACTTCATTTGCATGATATTTTGATCTCTCTGCCTATAAATCCTGTGTCTGCTTGTATCTCTCTCACTTCATCTGATGAAGGGACAACACTCCAAAAGCCTGTAATTTCAAATAAACCTGTTGGACTAGAACCTACTGTAATGTGACTTCTGACTTTGCCCACGCCAGTCCAACACACGGCACCTCCACACCATCACTCACACTTTCACACTCTCACTCACTCACTCTCACACTCACTCTCACTCACTGTCACACTCTTGTACTCTCTCAGTCTTATACAGTCTCACTCACACACACTCACTGTCACACTCACATTCACACTCACTCCCTCATGTCCCTCACCCTCTGAGTGAGCGCTCCTCTCCTGCTCAGTGCTGAACAGCCTGCCCTTTATCTTGACACTGTCTGCCCTGGGTCTAGATTCCATTCGCCCTCACCTTGGGCTAACATCCTGTCTCACTCCTGTCAAGTCCTGGAAGGATTTTGGATTTTTGAGTGATATCATCTCTCATTCTTTGAAGCTGCAGAGAATTGAGGCTTTTTAAATGTAATTGTACCTCCTCCGCCACTTCCTCTGGCAGCGGATTCTATAATCTAACATTCACAATTTGATAAGCCTCTGTTACCCTCCCTCTCTGGCAGGTCTGTCTATCCTGAGGGAGAGAGACTAACACAGCACACAGTACTCCAGGCACAATCTCACTGGGACTCGATATAATTACAGTGAGATATTGTTACTGTGATACACCAACCCTCCAGGAATAAAGGATAACACACCACTTGCTGCATTCCTTTCTTGCTGTCCCTTTCTGTAACTCCTGAACAAGGACCCCCGAGCGCATTGGAACTTCTACACTTCCCACTATTCCCCTCATTATTTCGGTAAGCCCCTGTATTTCTGATTTTCCTGTCAGACTGGATAACCTCCCATTTCCCCACGTTGTGTTCCATCTGATAAATATTTGCTCACTCACTGAGCCCTTCCAAATCCCCTTTTTTTTTGTCTTCACACACCTTCCTGACAACTCACACTCCCTCATCTATAATTTCTGCAAATTTCCATTGAATCCTCCACAGAACAGGCTGGGGCTATTTTCCCTGGAGCGTCAGAGGCTGAGGGGCGACCTTAGAGAGGTTTATAAAATCATGAGAGGCATGGATAGGATGAATAACCAAGGTCTTTTCCAGGGGGTAGGGGAGTCCAAAGCTGGAGGGTGTAGGTTTAAGGTGAGAGTGGAAAGATTTAAAAGGGACATAAGGGGAAGGTTTTTTCACACAGAGGATGGTGCGTGTATAGAATGAGCTGCCAGAGGAAGTGGCAGAGGCTGGTACAATAACAACATTTAAAAGGTGTCTGGAAGGGTATATGAATAGGAAGGGATTAGACAGATATGGGCCAAATGCTGGCAAATAGGGCTAGATTAATTTAGGATATCCGTTCAGCATGTATAAGTTGGACTGAAGGATCTGTTTCTGTGCTGTACCCCTCGTGACACTATGACTCTATCAAAGTGATGGAGAGAGATTGGGAATAGCCAGGATTCGAGCACTGATCCATGTGGAGCCTGCTATCCCGAGAATGACTCATTTATTCCTCCTGCCAGTTCTCTGTCTACTTACTCATTTGCAATCCATTCCAGGCTTTTCTCTCGAATCCCGCAAGTTGTAGTTTTCTTCACAAGTCTCTCATGTGCAACTTTTGTCAAAATCCTCCAAAAAATCCAAATATCCCACATCCAGCGGCTCTGCTTAAGCTGTTCAGCTTCTGACATCCTCAAAAATTCCCACCAGATTTGTACAATCTAATTTCCCTTTCCTAACCTCATACCGGCTCAGCCTAATACCTTTATTAATTTCCAAGTGTCCTGTACCGGAGCCTTGATGATAGATTCGAGCATTCTCTTGCTGCTGATGTGAGGCTAACAGGTGGGTCATTTCCCCCATTTCTCTCTCTGTCCTGATTTAAATAGTGCACTGATAATTCCCAGCTGAAACACCCAGTCAGCAATGGACCCAGTTTAACAAAAGAGATTGTGGGAGACACTGATTCATTCTCCCAAAGCTTCACGAAAACAGCAAATCCTCAATCAGATTAATTCCGAAAACGAGCGTTTGAGTCAAAATGTGATGGGGTAAATGTAATCCACTTCACATTTCAATGGAGTTTATTGAAACAGTGAATTGGATGAAATGTGGATGTAAATGAGCTGTCAGGAACGGTAACATATTGGTGATGTTATTAGATTGAGAATGCTGAGAGCCAGCCTAATAATCCTGAGATCAAATCCCACACAGCAGCTGGCAATTTCCATTCAGTTCCTGAAGGAATGGGAATAAACAGCCGTTGCGAAGGGTCACTGTGGCTCAGTGAGTAAGGGGACAGCCTGATCCTGGGACTTGCTGTGTGTTAGTGAGTGACCAGGCAGGACTGTCTCTGAAATGGAGCTGTCAAAGACAGAGCTGGGAGATTCAGTAGCTGGGGGAGGGGGTGGAGGGGACGGGGAGGTGGGGGA
>NC_063341.1:80098522-80107847 GCF_021869965.1 Rhincodon typus
GGTCAGTGTATTTGAGGAGATGGTCAGTGTATTTGATGAGCTGTTTGTATTTAAACATGTTTTCACTGATGATTTACACAGTGTCAGGATGATCTCACACATTTTGTCGGTGAGTTCGAAAGAGAATGTGGTTAACCAGGAATCCTTGTCTCAGCGAATTTACTACATGTGTTGTGAGGCTGACTGGAACTGTCGACTTAAAGAGAGAATCATCACGAGTTCTGTGGAAACACACTCTCGAACTAGCTCGGCTGAAAGACTGACAACCAATTATTTCTGAATCCCAGCACCAATTATGAAAATCCAATTGAGTCGTGACAGCTGGTGAATGTGCGAGTTTCTGGGTCTCATCTTTCGAACAAAGACTTGCATTTCCATATCAGCATTCAATATCTCATAACATCCCAGAGCTCTTTACAACCAATGAAGTAATTTTCCCTCAAAGGGTGTGTATGTATGGACCGAATGCACCAGGAAATTTGAATGAAGATGATTGTTCAAACAGAGAAGACAATAGCCACATTCTTTTGGGATTGTTCATATCAGGATCTATTCATCTGTCTCCTGTTCCAACAGTCAGGCAGCACAGGAGGAGGCCATTCATTCCATTGTGTCCCTGTCAGCTCTTTCAAAGTCTCTCCAATTATCCGTATGCCTGCCTTGGTTCCCATTCCCCAATTCCAAGGACTATAGTTTGGCATGATGGGCTGAATGGCCTCCTCAGATTCTGGGATTCCCTCAGGTTTTCCCCATTGGAAGGGAGTTTATTTGCGGTTGGGATTGCAATCTGAACGTTCACTCTGGAATCTCACAGTTCATTCTCCTGCAACTGTCCCTCATCCCTCAACAATTGGCTATCCAATAGAAGATGGAGGGTGGTCGTAAATGGAAAGTATTCAGCCTGGAGCTCAGTGACCAGTGGTGTTCCACAGGGATCTGTTCTGGGACCCCTGCTCTTTGTGATCTTTATAAGTGACTTGGATGAGGAAGTGGAAGGGTGGGTTAGTAAGGTTGCCAATGACAGGAAGGTTGGTGGAGTTGTGGATAGTGTGGAGGGCTGTTGTAGGTTGCAACGGGACATTGACAGGATGCAGAGCTGGGCAAGGAAGTGGCAGATGGAATTCAACCCAGAAAAGTGTGAAATGATTCATTTTGGATGTTCGAGTTTGAACGCAGAATATAGGGTTAATGGCAGGATTCTCGGCAGTGTGGAGGAACAGAGGGAACTTGGGGTCCACATCCATAGATCCATCAAAGTTGCTACCCAAGTTGATAGGGTTGTAAAGATGGTGTATGGTGTGTTTCCTTTCATTGGCAGGGGAACTGAGTTTAAGAGCTGTGAGGTTATGCTGCAGCTCTACAAAACTGTGGTGAGACCACACTTGGGATATTGTGTTCAGTTCTGGTCGCCTCATTATAGGAAAGATGTGGAAGCTTTAGAGCGGGTGCAGAGGAGATTTACCAGGATGCTGCCTGGACTGGAGGCCAGGTCTTATGAGGAAAGGTTGAGGGAGCTGGGGCTTTTCTCATTGGAGCGAAGAAGGATGAGAGGTGACTTGATAGAGGTGTACAAGATGATGAGAGGCATAGATAGAATGGATAGTCAGAGGCTTTTTCCCAGGGCAGAAATCACTATTACGAGGGGGCATAATTTTAAGGTGATTGGAGGAAGGTATAGGGGAGGTATCAGAGGTAGGTTCTTCACACAGAGAGTGGTGGGTGCGTGGAATGCGCTGCCGGCAGTGGTAGTGGAGTCAGATACTTTCGGGACTTTCAAGCGACCCTTGGATAGGGACATGGATGATAGTAAAATGTCGGGAATGCAGGATAATTTCATCTTAGAGTAGGATAATAGGTCGGCACAATATCTTGGGCCGAAGGGCCTGGACTGTACTGCACTGTTCTATGTTCTGATCTTAATACTGCAAGGGAACATCGAGGGCTGAGGACAGGGTCTGGGGAGGGGTGGGCAGTTAAAGCTGAGGCTGTGAACATTCTCCCTCATTAACCTGGGCCCTGACTGATATCTCCCTCCCAACCCAGTGCCTCATCCTGGCCAGCTGTCTGGGCATTCACCCTGACCAGGGTCAATCCCTTCAGAGCAGAGTTCCTCACTGAGTGATTCCCAGTGGGAATGCCTGGATCATTTATAAGCGGAGAGACAGGATGATTGAAGAATAATTTAATCTTGTTGTAGCAATGACTGACCGACCTCTGACCATCTCATCAGTCAATAGATTTTTATATGGAACCTTTTGATCAATGAGATTCTCAGTTCCATCACCTGTCAGTCACGGTTTGAGCCTTCACTGTTTTACCCACACAGACATTTAATATTGAACATAGAGAGAGACAGACAGTAAGGCCCAGGGTTCAAGACCCACATCAGCAAATAAATCCATTTGAAAAACGCAGAGCAACACAGACGGAGTGCTGCACTGTCAGAGGGTCAGTACTGAGGGAGGGCCGCACTGTCGGAGGGTCAGTACTGAGGGAGAGCCGCACTGTCGGAGGGTCAGTACTGAGGGAGTGCCGCACTGTCAGAGGGTCAGTACTGAGGAGGTGCCGCACTGTCGGAGAATCAGAGACCCAGAGTCCTCAACTGCTCCTTATATGACTAGCCCTTCATTCCCAGGATCATTTTTATGAACCTCCTCTGGACCCCTTCCAATACCAGCACATCTATTCCTAGACACGGGGCCCAAACCTGCTCACAATGTTCCAAATGTGGTCTGACCAGAGCCTTATACAGCCTCAGCAATATGTCTATGCTATTATATTCTCATCCTCTTGAAATTAATGCTAACATTGCATTTGCTTTCCTAACTGCCAACTAAACCTGCATTTTAATCGTAAGAAAATCGGGAAGTCGGGCTCACATGACCCTTTGTGCTTCAGATTTCTGAAGCTTTTACCCATTCAGAAAATATTCTATGTCTCTATTCTTCCAATCAAAGTGTATAACCTCACACCTTCCCACATTGTACTCCATCTGCCACTTCTTTGCTCACTCTCCCAACCTGGCCAAGTCCTTTTGCAGCCTCCCCACATCCTCAGCCCTACCTGTCCCTCCGCCTATCTTTGTGTCAGCTGCAAACTGAGCAAAAATGCCCTCAGTTCCTTCATCCAGATCGTTAATGTATAACGTGAATAGTTGTGGTCCCAACACTGACCCCTGCAGAGTTCCAGTGGTCACTGTCTGCCATCCTGAAAAAGACCCCTTTATCCCCTCTCTGCTTTCTGCCAGTTAGCCAATCCTCTCTCCATGCCAGTACCTACCCTCTGACACTATGTTATTTAGCAGCCTCCTGTTGGCACCTTGTCACAGTCCTTTTGGAAATCCAATAGATCACATCCACTGTCTCTCCTTTGTTGAACTTGTTCATTACCTCCTTGACAAGGATTTGCTGACTGAGCTGACACACCTTCACTGCCCTGAGTCTGTATGAGCTGGGGACACTCAGGAGACCAGATTGGGGAGAAATCCCTTTATTGGACAGCTTTCATTTGAGGGAGGTCCCCTCTTGGGGAAGGAGGGTTTAAAAGTGAATACTGACTGTTCAGTGAAAGCTGATTGCGATTGAGGGGGACTGATTTACACAGGACCCTGTCAATAGTGTGAGGCAACCGGACTGTGTGTTGAAAGATTCGCTGTAAATTCTCATTCTATCACCATCCTGCGTTCTGATCTCTGAAACCTCCCCCTGGTCTTCTCATTACTGAAATGTTTAGACACAAACACCAGGTGCAGAGTGCTGGCTTTCACTAACTTGAACAAACATTCATTTCTGCCAGCTCACATACTTTGTAATTAAATTCCAACACTGCAAATCCCATTGAGCTCCCTGGCAAGATGTTGACTTAAACCTGTCATTTCGTTATTAAATCAATTCTGGGGCTGTGGGCGTCACTGGCAGGACTGGGGTTTATTCCCCAGTCTTTGTGACCCAGAGAAGATGCTGCTGAACTTTTAGGATATTAGGAATGTGTGGTATTGCCAAAGTCTTACCAGACCATTGGACAGCTCTCTGTTTGGATAGAGATGGCTGGTGGTGATTTAACCTGAAGGTCACCGTGTCGGAGCTGAGGGGAGAGGTTGAGAAGTACAGTCCTTCATTGTAACCTCAGTCAGTGATAGGGATTGAATCCACACTGTCGGCATCACACTGTTTCAAAAACCAGCTATCCAGCCAACTGAGCTAACCCGACCCCCAGATAAGAAACTGGAACAGCTTTAACTGAGGAATGCAGAAAAGAGGGGAGCAATCATAAAGAGAAGATGTCAGTTGGTGCAGGACAAAGGGCAATAAGATGTGAAAGGATCAAGCCAGGGGAAATGGAACCAGGAACTGAACAGGAGAAACTGCAACTGTGCAATGGGCCGTCTTTCCAGGGAGAAGTTTCAGAAACACAACAGGATCATTCCAACAAAAGCGAGGGTGGAGGAGTGTAAAGCAGACCTCCTGGGATAGTGAGAGAGGGAGAGTGAGAGACTGTGATGAAGCAAAAACAGAGAGACTTGGTTGTACATCAGGTCAATTCTTCAAACAGGAACCTTGTTAAATCTAATAGGGTGTGAGGTGAATTGAAGGGGAAAATACAGCTGGGAGAGAGAGAGAGAATATGAGAATTGTAGATAGTCATCAGGTGGGTGCACTGTCCGAGTGCCCAGGTCCCTGAAAGTAGCAGTACAGGGAGTTAAGGTTATAAAGAGGCATATGGACTGCTCTCCTTCATCAACAGAGATATGGAGTACACAAGCAGGGATATAATGATGGAACTGTACATGACACTGGTGAGGCCAGAATTGGAGTATTGTGTGCAGTCCTGGTCAGCACATTACAGGAAGAATGTAATTGCTCTGGAGAGAGAACAGAGAAGAGCAGAGATTTACCAGAATGTTACCAGGGCTGGAGAATTGCAGCTAAGAGGAGAGTTTGGAGAGGTTGGGTTTGTTTTCCTTTGAACAGAGAAGGCTGAAGGGTGACATGATTGAGGCATACAGAATTGTGAGGGCTAGAGATAGAACAGACAGGGGAACCTGTTTCCCTTGGCAGAGAGTTCAAAAACTGGGGGTCATAGATTCAAGCTAAATGGCAGAGAATTCGAGAGAACGTGAGGAAAAGCGTTTTTGTGCAGAGAGTGGTTAGTGTCTAGAATTCGCTGCCTGAGTTGGCGGTGAAGGCAGGGAGCCTAAACTATTTGAAACAATCCCTGGGTCTGCACCTGAAGTGCTATAAGCTGCAGGGCTATGGACTGTGTGCAGGAAGATGGGATTGGAAAGGGCACCTGGGTGTTTTGGGTCGACATGGACAAGATGGGCCAAATGGCCCCATTCTGTGTGTGTCATTTCTGTGGGTCGATTTGGAACAAGGAGGGTGATGTATGTTTCAAGGCACAGGGCAGAGCTGGAATATTTCATGAGCACTTTTTGCGAACTCATTTTCTGATGATGTTAATGACTTGATGTTCCTCATTCAAATTAATTTCTCAATTACTTCTATTTTTGCAACATCATAATGTCTTCCACAAGGCAAGTACAGTGTATTGGTTTGATATCTCTCTACTTCCTCCTACTCAAGAGAAATGCCTCCATTTCTGTCTCGAAGGGACAATCTTTTATGCCTCTTTCTATGTCCTGATAAAATTTCCTGTCAGCTGATTTATTTTCTGAGCTGATTTACTCAATATTCTATTTTCCTTTCTCTTTAATGTTTTGGCCACTCTTTGCTGGTTTCTAAAACACTCTCAATCATTATTAACATTCTTTCCAACATTGGAATCCTCTCCTTTTAATCTAAGATGTGGAGATGCTGGTGTTGGACCGGGGTAGTTCAGGTTAAAAGTCACACAACGCCAGGTTATAGTCCAACAGGTTTATTTGAAAACACAAGCTTTCACAGCACTGCTCCTTTGTTAGGTGAAGTGAAGGGAAGCACACAGGCACAGAATATATAGGCAGAGAGATCAAAAGATTGTACCAATGGTATGAGTGGAGTGTTGACAGGCTGAATAATAAGTCTCTGCAGGTCATCAAAGGTGTCAGATGGTGTGAGTAAAGTGGCAACAGCTGAATAACAAGTGAATAAATGGCCTATGATCCAATTAATTGAAGCAGAGGGATAATTACAAAACAATTAAAAATAAGTGGTACTGGAAATAAACCAAATGGCTGGAATAACATGATAGGTATAAGAGTCGCATGCTGACGGTCTAATCAAAGTAACTAATCCAAAACTGTGCAAACTAATTAGGGTAGAGAGATCATAACAATTTATCAATGTGATGGGGTCAAAACAGGACAGTAAGGAAGATTTTAATTAGACAGAACAGTGTAGTGGGGGCACATGTAGAGTGATATGAACCCAAGATCACAGTTCAAACCATCTTCATGGGTACAGAGCTTGGCTACCAGTTTCTGCTCAGCGATTCTGTGTTCTGTGTCTCAAAGGCGACATTGCAGGATGTTTGCCTGAAGATCAGAGGCTGAATGTTCTTGACGACTGAAGTGTTCCCCCATTGGGAGGGAATATTCCTGTCTGGTGATTGTTGTGGGGTGTCCATTCATCCGTTGTTGTAGTGTCTGCATGGTCTCACCAATATACCATGCCCTGGGGTATCCTTGCCTGCAGTGTATGAGATAGACAACATTGACCGAGTCACATGAGTATCTGCCATGTATGTGGTGTGTGGTGTTCCCACGTGTGATGGTAGTGTCCATGTCGATGATCTGGCATGTCTTGCAGAGGTTGGCATGACAGGGTTGTGTGGTGTTGTGGTCGATGTTGTCCTGAAGGCTGGGTAGTTTGCTGCGAACAATGGTCTGTTTAAGGTTTGGCGGTTGTTTGAAGTGAGAAATGGAGGCGTAGGAATAAACTCGGCAAGATGTTTGTCATGGCACTGTCTCTCTGCTCGCAGGAAGTACTGGACAATGAAGGGTACTCTATCGATCTTATCCTATGTCTTTCTTCTGAGGAGGCCAATACGATTTTTCGCTGTGGATCGTAGGAGCTGCTGATCGATGATTTGAGCATCGGGGGAGGCAATGGCCTGGTGGTATTTTTGCTGGGCTGTTAATCCAGAGACCCAGACACTGTTCTGGGGACCAGGATTCGAATCCCGCCATGGTAGAAGTTGAATTCAATAAAATACTAGAATTAAGAATCAGAGATGACTGTGAATCCATTGTCAATTGTTAGAAAAACCCATTTGGTTCACCCTCTCAGTACTGACCCTCTGACAGTGCGGCATTCCCTCAGTACTGATCCTCTGACAGTGTGGCTCTCCCTCAGTACTGACCCACTGACAGTGCGGCACTCCCTCAGTACTGACCCTCCGACAGTGTGGCACTCCCGCAGCGCTGACTCTCCGACAGTGCGGCACTCCCTCAGTACTGACCCTCCGACAGTGCGGCACTCCCTCAGCACTGACTCTCCGACAGTGGGACTCTTTCAGATAGCATACAGTTTCTTGCTGATGGGAAGTTACAGGAATTTACAGGATTATGTTTTCTGGACGTTTACCTTCGTTACTGAATGTTGCAGCAAATAGCTTCATGAACCAGGGGAGTGACCCGTGCTGTTAGTCAATGGATAAATTCCTGAGAACAAGAGTCCCTTCATCAGAACACTCCTTGTCAATTTCAGGTGGTAACATTCAGCTCCTGAAGAAACTGTCAAGTGGGGCACGGATCTGCCTTGGGGCAATGATTTCTGAGGCGCTGCTTTCATTCTGCAGTGTGACACTAACAGGCTCTGGAATACACGACCATTCTGATGAAATGTTATCTTTTCTGCACTGATTTAGCCAAAGACAGCAGTTACCTGTTGTTTCTCTGCCTGGGATGGATGTTATTTACTCAGCATCAACAAAGACCTGCATCTCTATAGCACCTTTATGGTGTTAAAAGGCCAAAGTGATTGGAAGGACAGCAAATGACAGTAAAATGATCGTGAACCACCCATGGAGATATCAAAAACCAGTTCAAAGATGGAGGTTTAAGGATCACTTTAAATGAGGACAGAGCGAGAGAGAGGTGGTGACAGTGAGGGAGTGAATGCTAGTGTTTAGGACTAGCGTGGCCTCCAATAGTGGAGCGATGGAAATCAGGAATTTGCAAATCCCGAAATTAGAGGGAGGCAGAGATCTTGGAGGAGCTGACAGAGATAGGAAGGGGGTGTAGGGGCTGGAGGAGGTGACAGAGATAAGAACGGGTGTAGGGGCTGGAGGAGGTGACAGAGATAAGAACGGGTGTAGAGGCTGGAGGAGGTGACACAGATAGGGAGGGGTGTAGCAGTTGGAGAAGGTTACAGAGATAGGGAGGGGTGTAGGGGCTGGAGGAGGTGACAGAGATAAGGTGGGGTGTAGTGGCTGGAGAAGGTTACAGAGATAGGGAGGGGTGCAGGGTCTGGAGGAGGTTACAGAGATAGGGAGAAGTGTAAGGGCTGGAGGATGTTACAGAGATAGGGAGAGGTGTAGGGGCTGGAAGATGTTACAGAGATAGTGAGGGTTGTAGGGTCTGGAGGAAGTTGCTGAGATAGGGAGGGGGTGCAGGGGCTGGAGGAGGTTACAGAGATAGGGAGGTGGACTGGAGGAGGTGACAGAGATAGGTAGGGGGTGTAGGGGTTGGAGGAGATTACCGGGATAGGTAGTTGTGTAGGGGTTGGAGGAGGTTACAGAGATAGGAAGGTGTGTAGGGTTTGGAGGAGGTTACAGAAATAGGGAGTGGTGTATGATCTGAAGGTGGTGACTGAGATAGGGAGGGGTGCAGGGCCTGGAGGAGTTTACAGAGGAGTGAGGGTTGTAGGGTCCAGACCCTACAACCCTCACTACCTCTGTCGGGGCTGGAGGAGGTTACAGAGATAGGGAGGGGGTGCAGGGGCTGGAGATGGTTACAGAGTGAGGGAGGGGTGTAGGGACTGGAAGAGGTTGCAGAGATAGGGAGGGGGTGTATGGGTTGGAGGGGGTGTATGGGTTGGAGGAGGTTACAGAGATAGGGAGAGGTGTAGGGGCTGGAGGATGTTACAGAGATAGTGAGGGTTGTAGCGGCTGGAGGAACTTACAGAGATAGGGAGTTGGACTGGAGGAGGTGACAGAGATAGGGAGGGGTGTATGGTCTGGAGGTGGTGACTGAGATAGGGAGGGGTGTATGGTCTGGAGGGGTTACAGAGATAGGGACGGGTGTAGGGGCTGGAGGAAGTTACAGAGATAGGGAGGGGATGTAGGGGATGTAGGGGATGTAGGGGGTAACAGAGATAGGGAGGGAGGGAGGGAGGGGGGTAGGGGCTGGAGGAGGTTACAGAGATAGGGAGGGGTGTAGGGGCTG
>NC_063341.1:80107857-80108344 GCF_021869965.1 Rhincodon typus
GGGCTGGAGGAGGTTACAGAGATAGGGAGGGGTGTAGGGGCTGGAGGGGGTTACAGAGATAGGGAGGGGTGTAGCGGCTGGAGGGGGTTACAGAGATAGGGAGGGGATGTAGGGGCTGGAGGGGGTTACAGAGACAGGGAGGGGTGTAGGGGCTGCAGACTGTGTTGGTCAGGGAGCGGAGGGGGTGATGGGTGAGCGGGACCCGGTGAGGGTTTGGTACAAACGGCAGAGTTCGGGAGAAGCTGAAGTTTGTGGAGCGTTGTGATGAGAGACTGAGCTGGAGAATATTGGAACGATGGAGTGTGGAGGTGACCCGGACACAGATTGTTCCGAGGAGAATAATAAAGAAGAAATCATGTGGGGAAATGTGTGAGAATTCAGGATTGACAATCAGAGACAGCTGGAGGGATTATTGGAGTGAGAGAGTGAGAGAGTCTCTGAGTCTGTCCCCACTCTCCCAGTGTGGGGTCACAGCTCACTCCCAGCA
>NC_063341.1:80108844-80116887 GCF_021869965.1 Rhincodon typus
TTTAACACCTGGTGCAGCTCCCTGGTCATTTCACTCTCACTGACCGTTTCACTCTCTCTGACCGTTTCGCTCTCTCTGACCGTTTCACTCTCTCTGGCCATTTTGCTCTCACTGACCGTTTCGCTCTCTCTGGCCATTTCGTTCTCTCTGGCCATTTCGCTCTCACTGACCGTTTCGCTCTCTCTGACCGTTTCGCTCTTTCTGGCCATTTTGCTCTCACTGACCGTTTCGCTCTTTCTGACCGTTTCGCTCTCCCTCCCTCATACAGTGTAGAAACATAGAGAGCGAGCGGAGGAGTAGGCCATTCAGCCCTTTTAGCTTGCTCCACCATTCAAGAGGATCATGGTCAATCATCCAACTCAGTTCCCTGTTCCCACTTTGTCCCTAGACCTTTTGATCCCTTTAGCTCTAAGAACTGTATCTAACTCCTTCTTGAAAACATTCAATGTTTTGGCCTCAACTGCTTTCTATGATAGAGAATTCCACAGGCTCCCCACACTCTGGGTGAAGACATTTCTCCACATCCCAGTCCTAAAAGGCCTGTTCCTATCCTTAGACTGTGACCCCCTGGTTCTGGATTCTCTGCCATCAGTAATAACCTTCCTGTGTTTCTTTGAGAATCCCACTCAGTCTTCAAAATTCTAGTGAATATATTCCTAACCGATCCGGTTTCCCCTCATATGTCAGTCCTGCCATCCTCGGAATCAGCCTGGTAAACCTTCGCTACACTCCCTTGAGAGCAAGAGCATCCTTCCTCAGAAAAGGAGACCAAAACTGCACACAATATTCCAGGTGTGGTCTCACCAAGGCCCTGTACAACTGCAATAACACATCACTGCTCCTATACTCAAAACCTCTCACTATAGAGTTTGCCTTTGTTTGTTCTGAGGAAGGTCACCGGCCCCGAAACGTTAACTCTGATATTTTCTTCACAGATGCTGCCAGGCCTGCTGAGCTTTTCCAGCAACTTCTGTTTTTGGTACAGTTTGCCTTCTTCACCAGCTCCTGCACCTATATGTTCACTATCAGCGATTGATGTACAAGGACAGTCAGGTCTTGTTACACTCCCCCTTTCCCAAGCTACAGTATTGCCATTCAGTTAATAATCCACCTTCCCGTTTTGCTCTCAAAGTGGATAATGTGAAACTGTGTATTTGCCATGCATTTGCTCACTCACTCAGCCTGTCAAATTACACTTCAACATCTGTGCATCCTCCACACAACTCAACCTCCCAATCAGCTTTTACTTTCACTCAGTTTTTCTGTCCCTTCCTCCCTGCCTCCCCTGTCAGGGATCACTCAGGATTAGGAGGCAGGTACATCGTAAACAGACACTGAGGGGCAGTTCTGTCTCCTCCACACTCCTGCAGTGATTGTTACTGTGTAATCCTGCTTATCGGGGGTTTATATAATCACTCGCTCAGCCCTGGTCCCCCTTCCTCCTGGATCCTGTCCAGGGTTGGGGCAGGCTGGGCCAGACCCACGAGGGAATGTTCCTGAGCAACAACCTCAGTGTTGGTTTGCCTGTTGATTATGTTGTATTGAGGGGATATATTATTCTCTCGTTATTCTCCTCAAGGTGCAATGTGGTTCGTTTCTGTGAATCGCGGTTTGTCTTGACGAATGAAGACACTGAGCAGTCAAACCATTCTCTTTGAGTTTCCTGGGTACAGCTTTCCCTGTTCCTCATCCCACGACACTGGGGTAGTGAGTCAGAAATCCACACTTATTACAAAAGTGAAAGAACATACAGACTCCTCCAATGTACCTGTTTCTTAGGCCCAGGTCGACAGTAATTTTTACTAGGTGTCTGTATTTAATAAAAGATACTATATATTACAAATAAATAGGCTCAAACTTCTGATAGACAATTATGAACCATCAAACTATAGCTCAACTAGTTACTCAAATTATTTATTAACAACTTAGATAATGGCGTAAAAAGTTACATATGGAATATATACATATATAAAAAACTGTGCTGATGACACAAAGTTAGGCAGTGGGTAGACATTGTAGACAGTGTAATTTAATGCTATCATCTACAAAGGGATATTGAAAGACTAAGTGAATGGACAAATAGGTTGATGGAGTTATGGAATCAGAGTCAGACAGCACAGAAACAGACCCTTCGGCCCAACTTGCTCTGAGAAACGATATATCAGAGTACAGCAAACCTTTTTATTAACTGGCTCCTATGGGACCAGAAGCCTGGCGGTTATCAAATATTCCAGATAATCAAGAGGTCCACAAAGTCAATGTAACTTAAATAATAATGCAACTTTGCCTTAAATAAAACTTACCAGCAGACAGCCTTCTCACTCACACCCTCAACTGACAACTGCTCAGACATCATGGAGATCATGATAATACAGTCACCTTCACAGTTTTTGAGGTATATAATTTTTGTCTGTTTATCAAGAGTGTTGGTTCATAACGTGCCCGGTAAAACAAAGTTAATGCATTGAATGTCCAAAGAGATTTGGAGTTCAGGTGCATAAATCTTTAAAATGTCACAATCAGGTGCATAAAATAATCAAGAAAGCTAATGAAATGCTGGCCTTTATATCTAGAGGACTGGCGTATAGGATGCAGACGTTATGCTGCAGTTATACACAACCCCTGGTTAGACTCCACCTGGAGTGCTGTGAGCAGATCTGTGCACCACACCTTAGGAAGGATTGATTGGCCTTGGAGGGATAGAATGCAGGTTTACAAGAATGATACCTGGAATTCAGGAGTTAATTTATGAGGAGAGATTATACAAATCAGATCTGGTTTCTGTAGAAATTAGTAGGTTAACGGATGATCTGATCGAAGGCTTCAGGATATTAACAGGAAAAGACAGGGTAGATAAAGATAAACTATTCCCACTGGTTGGGGATTCTAGAATGAAGGGCATAGTCTGAGAATTAGGGCCAGACTCTTCGGGAGAGATGTTAGGAAGCACTTTGATATATAAAGGGTGGGAGAAGTTCAGAACTCTTTTCCACGAATAGCAGTGGGTGCTGGATTGGTTACTAATTTTAAATCTGAGACAGATACATTTTTGTTAAGCGAAGGTATTAAGGGATATGGGCCAAAGGCAGGTATATGGTGTTAGGCTGCAGATCGGTCATGGTCTCAGTGAATGCTGGAACAGGCTCGAGGGGCTGAATGGTCTCTTCCTGTTCCTACTTTTTCTAGTTAAAACTCTAACCCACTTATAAAACTCTCCTACTCTCAACACGCACAGACAGACATAAAAATTGGATGTTATGTAAAATAACTCCACAGAAGCTGGTATCTGTCAACAAGTCACCCTTTATTTACACATGGAGATCCCTGACACTGGCCCAGCTCCCTCAGAGCTAGCTCTCAGTGTGAACAGAACCTCTGTGACTCTGGTTTGTATCTGTCAGCCAGGGCTCCCTGATTGGACCAGATTAACAGCCCCAAACAGGGAACTCCTATTCTATGTGTCCACCTGCTGACCTCGTTCTAATCCCTACCCTATGGATGGAGGGAAAGACTGGGAAGGGAATGGCCTCTGCCCACAGGGTATGCTGAGATTGTCCTTTTGCTGATCACGATACTCCATCTTGATATTCCTTCTCTGATGTTTGCAGGAAGCAAACTACATGGTTCCTTGTGGAAACATGCACAGCTGAGCATGTGGGCATGGAGGCATGTGGGCAGGGAGGGGAGGTTCATTGGAAGGGGTTCAGGGCCATCATGTTCCCTTTAGAGTGAAATGCAGGAGCAGCAAGCCTAGAGAATCCTGGGTACGTTGGGATACTCGGGACAAAATAAATAGGAAAAGACAGACAGGTACAAAGGGAGCAAAACAACAGAGGCCCCTTTTGGAGAATGAAAAGTGTAGCAGGGACGATAAGAAAGCCACGAGGACAACAGAGTGCGGTGGCGGGGGGTGGGGGGTGGGGTGAGAAAATGCTGTTGGGTAAACTTACAGGGAATTGTTAAGATATTCTATCAGTTTGTTCAGGGGAAGAGGATAACCAGAGAAAGGGCAGGAGCAAGGGGACAATCTGTGAGTGGAGCCAGAGGGTGTTGGCGGGGTGTTAAACTAGTTCCTCACATCTGTCTTCACTCAGGAGGAAGAGGACAGAATTTGGGGAGAGGGATTGTGAGGTCCTTGAGCAGATTGAAGGAGGGAATGAGAAGTTATTGGAAGTTTCAATGGGTTTAAAAGTGGACAAATCTCTGGATGCGGGTGAGTTGTGCTGGGAGACGAGAGAGAAAATTACAGGGGCTCTGGCCTGAATTTATACATCGTCTCTGGCCACAGGGAAGGTGTCAGTCCATGTGAGGACAATGAATGTGGCTCCTGTTTATAAGAAAGGTGATATAGGAAAATCAGGGAATTACAGATCAGCGAGTCGCACGTCAATGGGATGGAAACAGTTGGAAAAAATTCTGAAGGAGAGAATTAATCGGCAATTGAAGAGGTAAATTTGATTCGGGCTTTGTCTGAGGGAGGTCATAGAACATAGAACATAGAACAGTACAGCACAGTACAGGCCCTTTGGCTCACGATGTTGTGCCGAACTTTTACTCTAATTTTAAGGTCGATCTAACCGCCATCCCTACCTTATACTATCATCCATATGCCTCTCTAATAGCCGCTTAAATGCCCGCAATGAGGCCGACTCCACTACCCTCTCCGGCAATGCATTCCACACCCTTACCACTCTCTGAGTAAAGAACCTACCTCTGACATCTCCCCGATATCTACCTCCACTCAATTTAAAACTATGTCCTCTCATAACAGCCACCTCCACCCTAGGAAAAAGTCTCTGGCTGTCTACTCTATCTATACCTCTGATCATTTTGTACACCTCTATCAAGTCACCTCTCATCCCTCGTCGTTCTAAAGAGAAAAGCCCTAGCTCTCTCAACCTTTCCTCGTAAGACCTTCCCTTCATTCCAGGCAACATCCTGGTAAATCTCCTCTACACTTTTCCAACGCCTCCACGTCTTTCCTGTAAAGAGATGACCAGAACTGGACACAATACTTCAGATGTGGCCGAACCAGGCTTTTGTATAGCTGGAGCATAACTTCATAGTTCTTGAACTCAATCCCTCTATTAATGAAAGCTAACACACCATAACGCCTTCTTAACAACTCTATCCCACCTGGGTGGCAGCTCTCAGGGAACTGTGAACATGAACCCCAAGATCCCTCTGCTCCTCACATGAACCCCAAGATCCCTCTGCTCCTCCACACTGCCAAGAATCTTTCTGTTAACCCTGTATTCTGCTTTCAAGTTTGTCCTTCCAAAATGAATCATTTCACACTTTTCAGGGTTAAACTCCATCTGCCACTTCTCACCGCAGCTCTGCATCCTATCAATGTCCCTTTGTAACCTAGAACAGCCCTCCGCACTGTCCACAATGTGACCCACCTTCGTATCGTCCGTGAACTTACTAATCCATCGTTCCACTCCTACATCCAAATCATTTACAAAAATCACAAATAGAAGAGGACCCAGAACAGATCCTTGTGGTACACCACTCGTAACTGAGCACCATGTTGAATATTTTCCGTCCACTAACACCCTTTGTCTTCTAAGGATCAGCCAATTCTGAATTCAATCTGCCACATTTCCCCCTATCCCATGCCTCCTTACCTTCTGCATGAGCCTATCATGGGGAACCTTATCAAATGCCTTACTTAAATCCATGTATACCACATCCACTGCTCTACCTTCATCCATGTGTTTGGTCACCTCTTCAAAGAATTAGGGTCATGTCTCACAAAGTTGGTGGAATTGGAGGAGGTGACCAAGTATGTAGATGAGGTCTTTTTTTCCTTTATTCATTCATGGGATGAGGGTGTCACTGGCTAGGCAGCATTTATTGCCCATCCCTAAATGCCCAGAGGGCAGTTAAGATTCAACCACATTGCTGTGGGTCTGGAGTCACATGTAGGCCAGACCAGGTAAGGATGGCAGTTTTCTTCCTTAAAGGACATTAGTGAACCAGATGGGTTTTTCTGACAATCAACAATGGATTCGTGGTCATCATTAGACTCCTAATTCAGTTTTTTGTACTGAATTCAAATTCCTCCATCTGCTGTGACGGGATTCGAACACAGGTCCCCAGAACATTATCTGGGTCTCTGGATTAAGCATCCAGTGATAATACCACTAGGCTATCACCTCCCCAAGAGGATAGTGCAGTTGATGTATTTTACTGGATTTTAGCAAGGCCTTTGATAAGGTTCCACATGGGAAACTGATAAAGAAAGTAAAAGCATATGGGATCTAAGGTAACTTGGCAAGATGGATCCAAAGCTGGCTGAGCAACAGGAGACAGAGGGAGGTGGTAGAGGGCTGTTTGTGTGACTGGAGCCCGATGTACAGTGATGTAGCACAGGGTTCAGTGCTCAGTTCCTTATTGTTTGTGATATTCATAAACAGTGCAGATGAGAAAGTGTGGGAGGGTGATAAGTAAGTTTGTGGGTGACACAGAGATTGTCTGGGTGGTAGACAGTGAGGAGGAAGGTGTTAGGTTACAGGAGGATATAAGAGGATTGTTCAGAGGGGCAGATCAATGGCAGCTGGACCCTGATCACTGTGAGGGGATGCACTTTGGAAGAAGGAACAAGACAAGGGAGGACACTGGGAAACTCAGAGGGACAGAGGGATCTTGGGGTGATTGTCCACAGATCCCTGAAGGTGGTAGGACAGGTTAATGGGGGAGTTAAGATGGCTTACAGAACGCTTTCCTTTATCAGTCATCGATAGATTACAAGAGCAGGGAGATGATGTTGGAGCTGTACAGGAATTTGGTTAGGCCACAGCTGGAGCACTGTGTGCAGTTCCGGTCCCCGCATTATGGGAAGGATGTGATTGTACTGGAGGGAGAGCAGAGGAGATTCACCAGGACGCTGCCTGGGATGGAGCATTTCAGCGATGAGGAGAGGCTGGATAAGCTCAGGTTGCTTTCTTTGGAGCAGAGAGTGCTGAGGGGGGACCTGATAGAAGGGACTTATCCTGAATAAGTTCACAATCAAAAATACCACAAAATAAACAGATAATGTCTTTACGTCCTGCAATTTGCTGCTTGAGACAATTGGAGTTTTCAACAAAGGACGTCCCCAGGACAATAAAAACTCCTCGATCACTGAGTGCCCGTGACTGAGGGTTGGATCCTGAAGCGTGTGAGGAGCTGTTTTTCAGGCACCCTGCACCTGGATAACTCAACACAATGACCAAAAACCCAAATCATGGAAAAAAGGCTCGGATCAAACAATCTCTAGATTAATGAAGGGTTTTTATTGAAACTTTCTCAAAAGAATCTGTACATCCTTTGGAGCTCAGTATCCAATAGTGAGGCAGAAATATAATTCGTCCGGACATTAAGCCTCCCTGATCCTGTGACCCTGATACCAATGGGGTTCAAGGTCAATTGGTTTTGGTTCCAGTCTTTTGATCCGTCTTACTGAAGGAATGAACTCCCTGTTGAAAATTGACTGAGACACCAAGAACCTGCATTTCTATAGCACCTTTCACTGCTGCAGGGCATCCCAGACAAAACACACTGAAGGTTTGGTCCCTGCTGGATTATAGGAAACACTGCTGCTGATATGTACATGGCAAGATCCCACAAGATAACGAGCAGACAATCTGTTTTGTTAGTCAACGTGGTCGAGAGATGAATAATAACATGAAGATGATTACCGACCCCTACCCCCACTAACCAACAATTTGAGCATTGGGAATTTCAGAATTCACTTCAGATAATAGCCAGGACCTTGTGTTAAATCTGACAGACTGACCCTCTGACAGTACTGACCCTCCGACAGTGCGGCACTCCCTCAGTACTGACCCTCTGACAGTACTGACCCTCCGACAGTGCGGCACTCCCTCAGTACTGACCCTCTGCCAGTGCGGCTCTCCCTCAGTACTGACCCTCTGACAGTGTGACGCTCACTCAGTACTGACCCTCTGACAGTGCGACGCTCACTCAGTACTGACCCTCTGACAGTGCAACACTCCCTCAGTACTGACCCTCTGACAGTGCGACACTCCCTCAGTA